>NC_036859.1:21189440-21214771 GCF_002910315.2 Salvelinus sp. IW2-2015
GGCGGGGGGGCCTGTGTGCCGTGACAACTCGTTGTCCCGAGTCTGATAATGTTTGTAAGAATGACTCGACCAATTCATTCCTGCTCCAACAAGAGACTGTAAGGCGCCATGCCACTAATGAACTACCGCCCTGTAGCACGTCGTAGATCATATGGGTAGTGCTTTAGAGGCTAGTTATGGCCCACGATTCACACTACCATCATGCCCCAACACCCCTTAGACCTACGTCCATTTGCATACCGTCCCAACAGATCCATAGAAGACACAATCTCTACCTGCACTCCACACTTGCCCTCACCCACCGCTACACACACTGCACTCCCTGCCATATCTGCTACACACACTGCACTCCCTGTACTCCCTGCCATATCCGCTACACACACTGCACTCCCTGCACTCCCTGCCATATCCGCTACACACACTGCATTGAAGTCCCTGCACTGCCTCCCATCTCCAATGGAGATGAGGGGGAGGTTGATTGCCCTTCGATTTGCGATAGGAAGAGAGCCTTCTTTGTTGAAGTGGGTGACATATTCAGTCTTGTTGACATGTTCAGAGTCTGCTGTGCCCAGTGCCCTGTTACTGAGTCTCTAAGACAGCGTGTGACACAATGATGTCACCTACCAGATGTACAACGAATTGGCAGGAGGCCATTGCAGGTGCCATGGCGACTAGCTGTCACTGTAGAGGATCCAGAACGGGACAAATTGGAGGCTGTTTGCCAAATAAAGCAAGGTCAATTCATATGCTGCTAGCCCAATAGTRACAACAATAGTTTGTGATAGAGGCGCTGTATTATGTAAAAGTATTCTTTGTATGTGGAGTATTATTCAAGGACCTCTCTCTCGCACAAGCACACTGCTTTGGCTTTCAACCAACACTATGCCCCGGTCCTAACAGCCATGCATAAAGGAGGGTAGGTGCTTACAGTCTAAAATGGCTTTCGACAGGCCCACTTGCAATGGGAGAAATAGTAGACGGTAGATGGAGAATTTCAGTGGGTTTCTCCCATAGAATTAGGAATTACAATACTAGTAATTGAATAGGATCTCTATGGTTTCTCCAAACAATGCCCAAATGGTGTGAGTGCTCTGCGTGGCAGGAGCTATTTGAAAGGATGGTCATCAGAGGATGATTCACACAACACAAGCACTGGATAACAAGTACTGAGACATTCGCCGCTCCATGGGCGGAATAATTGTGTTTCCTTTCAAAGTAGGAGTTGCATCTACTTACCTATCTAGTTATACAGTGCATGTACCTCCTGAGTTTCATGATAGTTTATCAACTTCTCTCCTTAACCCTCTACATTGATCTTAACCCTTCAATGTTTGTAGATCTGTATGGTGGAAGCTCCACCACTGCATTGCTTATACCYATCCAGACCCTTCAGATCTGCAAACATCGAAGGGTTAGGTCCAAGGCAGAGGGGTAAGGAGCAAATTGAAACCGACTCTATCGGCATGTGCAGAGTGGAGTGTTGTCAGGAATTGCCACATTGTGATCTACTGGGCTGTGTTGTGTTCAGACTGTAGGGTTGGCTATGAGCTGCCACATTATGATCCATAGGGCTGTGTTCAGACTGTAGTGTTAGCTATGAGCTGCCACATTACGATCCATAGGGATGTGTTCAGTCAGTAGTGTTAGCTTATAAGCTGCCACATTACCATCCATAGGGATGTGTTCAGTCAGTAGTGTTAGCTATAAGCTGCACATTACCATCCATAGGGCTGTGTTCAGACATGTAGGGTTGGCTATGAGCTGCCACATTACGATCCATAGGGATGTGTTCAGACTGTAGTGTTAGCTTTGAGCTGCCACTTACGATCCATAGGGATGTGTTCAGTCAGTAGTGTTAGCTATCACTGCCACATTACCATCCATAGGGCTGTGTTCACAGACTGTAGGGTTGGCTATGAGCTGCCACATTACCATCCATAGGCTGTGTTCAGACTGTAGTGTTAGCTATGAGCTGCCACATTCCGATCCATAGGGATGTGTTCAGTCAGTAGTGTTAGCTATGAGTCTGCCACATTACCATCCATAGGGTGTGTTCAGACTGTAGGGTTGGCTATGAGCTGCCACATTACCATCCATGGGCTGTGTTCAGACTGTAGGGTGGCTATAAGCTGCCACATTACCATCCATAGGGCTTTGTTCACTGTAGTGTAGCTATGAGCTGCCACATTACATCCAAAGGGATGTGTTCAGTCAGTAGTGTTAGCTATAAGCTGCCAATACCATCCATAGGGTTGTTCAGACGTAGTGTTAGCCTATGAGCTGCCACATTACGATCCATAGGATTGTGTTCAGTCAGTAGTGTTAGCTATGAGCTGCCACATTACATCCATAGGGCTGTGTTCAGATGTAGGTTGGCTATGAGCTGCCACTTACCATCCATAGGGATGTGTTCAGTCAGTAGTGGTTACTATGAGCTGCACATTACGATCCATAGGGATGTGTTCAGCTGAGTAGTGTTAGCTATGAGCTGCCACATTACGATCCATAGGGATGTGTTCAGTCAGTAGTGTTAGCTAGCAGGTTGTGATCCATGGGGCTGTGGGCAGGGGAGCTGATTCCTGCTGACAGATTTTACTCACGGATCAAAGATCTGTTAGCCTGGCTCTGGCTCTGTCTCTGGCTCAGGGCTCATCCCTCCACACTGGGCAGGGCAGGGACTGCTCATATTTCCCTCCTCTCCTCTCCACTTTGATTCTCAGTAGCAGCTATCAGCTCCTATCAATGTCCCCGCTCATTCTTAGACAAATCACAATTACTTTCCTGCTGATTTCACTTCTTCCCTCAACTATTTATTTGAACTCTAGATCAGAGATGGGCTACTTTTGAAAGCCCTCGGATCACCCTCCCCCCAGTGTTTTTATTGTATTCTACTATTCTTCTAGTATTGTACTTTTTTTAAATAGTGGAATACACAAGGAGCAATTTCAAAGTTTGGTTGTGCATCAGCAGTTTTTCTCTTGTTATGGCAGTCAATTAGACCATGTCAGCTAACATTTTTTTAGATTGCTAAGTTTGTTTAGCAGCCAGCTATCTAAACTTGTTATTATGGTCGAATTACCGGCTGGGGGCCCCATTGATTTTGTTAGTCAGTCTCACTCAGATATCATATTAAAAACTGCAAACATTTCTCTCCGMCCCATGGCAAAATGTGTAGAATTGCACGAAATGAACACTAAAACTAATTATATCTGCTGTCAAAAGGGGGGGACACTAAAATATTTTGCAATTGTGGCCCCTCATGATGAGTTCAGATTTTTCGTGGCCCCTACCCCAATCAAAGTTGCCGATCCCTGCTCTAGATGATGAGTTTTATATTACAGCATAGAAGTATTACATATGCTGTGCTAGTGGCTATAGACATGTCCATTAGTCAGGAAACATATAGAAACTGCAGGATCTCGCCTACTCATCCTCTATCAGTGCAGAGCTTCCTCTCTCTCAATTCAATTTCAATTCAATTCAAGAGCTTTATTGGCATGGGAAACATATGTTAACATTGTCAAAGCAAGTGAAGTAGATAATAAACGAAAGTGAAATAAACAATAATAATTAACAGTAAACATTACACTCACATAAGTTCAAAAAGAATAATGACATTTCAAATGCCATATTATGTATATATACAGTGTTGTAACGATGTGCAAATAGTTAAAGTACAAATGGAAAATAAATAAACATGTATGGGTTGTATTTACAATGGTGTTTGTTCTTCACTGGTTGCCCTTTTCTTGTGGCAACAAATCTTGGCACAAATCTTGCTGCTGTGATGGCACACTGTGGTTTTTCACCCAGTAGATACGGGAGTTCATCAAAATTGGGTTTGTTTTCGAATTCTTTGTGGATCTGTGTAATCTGAGGGAAATATGTGTCTCTAATATGGTCATACATTTGGCAGGAGGTTAGGAAGTGCAGCTCAGTTTCCACCTTATTTTGTGGGTCGTGTGCACATAGCCTGCCTACGGCAGCCTTTCTCAATGGCAAGGCTATGCTCACTGTGTCTGTACATAGTCAAAGCTTTCCTTAAGTTTGGGTCAGTCCCAGTGGTCAGGTATTCTGCCACTGTGTGCTCTCTGTTTAGGGCCAAATAGCATTCTAGGTTGCTCAGTTTTTTTTGTTAAATCTTTCCAATGTGTCAAGTAATTATATTTTTGTTTTCTCATGATTTGGTTGGATCTAATTGTGTTGCTGTCCTTGGGCTCTGTGGGGTCTGTTTGTGTTTGTGAACAGATGCCCAGGACCAGCTTGCTTAGGGGCCTCTTCTCCAGGTTCATCTCTCAGTAGGTGATGGCTTTGTTATGTAAGGTTTGGGATTTGCTTCCTTTTAGGTGGTTGTAGAATTGAACGTTTCTTTTCTGGATTTTGATAATTAGCGAGTATCGGCCTAATACTGCTCTGCGTGCATTATTTGGTGTTTTACGTTGTACACAAAGGTTATTTTTGCATAATTCTGCATGCAGAGTCTCAATTTGGTGTTTGTCCCATTTTGTGAATTCTTGGTTGGTGAGCGGACCCCAGGCCTYACAACCATAAAGGGCAATGGGTTCTATAACTGATTCAAGTATTTTTAGCCAGATCCTAATTGGTATGTCGAATTTTATGTTMTTTTTTATGGCATAGAAGGCTCTTCTTGCCTTGTCTCTCAGCTCGTTCACAGCTTTGTGGAAGTTACCTGTGGCGCTGATGTTTAGGCCGAGRTATGTATTGTTTTTTGTTTGCTCTAGGGCAACGGTGTCTAGATGCAAATTGTATTTGTGGTCCTGGCAACTGGACCTTTTTGGAACACCATTATTTTTGTCTTACTGAGACACTGTCAGTGTCCAGGTCTGACAGAATCTATGCAGAAGATCTAGATGCTGCTGTAGGCACTCCTTGTTTGGGGACAGAAGCACCAGATCATCAGCAAACAGTAGACATTTGACTTCAGAATCTAGTAGGGTGAGGCTGGATGCTGCAGACTGTTCTAGTGTCCTACCAATTTGTTGATAYATATGATGAAGAGGGTGGGGCTCAAGCTGCATMCCTGTTTCACCCCATGTTCCCGTGGAAAGAAATGTGTGTGTTTTTTGCCAATTTTAACCGCACACTTGTGTACATGGATTTTATAATGTCAYATGTTTTTCCCCCAACACCACTTTCCATCAATTTGTATAGCAGACCCTCAACCCAAGTTGAGTCAAAAGCTTTTTGGAAATCAACAAAGCATGAAAAGATTTAGCCTTTGTTTTGGTTTGTTTGTTTGTCAATTAGGGTGTGCAGGGGGAATATGTGGTCAGTCATACTGTAATTTGGTAAAAAGCCAATTTGACATTTGCTCAGCACATTGTTTTCACTGAGGAAATGTACAAGCCTACTGTTAATGATAATGGAGAGGATTTTCCCAAGGTTGCTGTTGACGCATATCAGACTGTAGTTRTTGGGGTCAAATTTGTTTCCACTTTTGTGGATTGGAGTGATCAGTCCTTGGTTCCAAATATTGGGGAAGATGCCAGAGCTGAAGATGATGTTAAAGAGTTTAAGTATAGCCAATTGGAATTTGTGGTCTGTATATTTCATAATTTAATTTACAATAACATCAACACAACAGGCCTTTTTGGGTTAGAGGGTTTGTATTTTGTCCTGTAGTTCATTCAATGTAATTGGAGAATCCACTGGGTTCTGGTAGTCTTTAGTAATTGATTCTAAGATTTGTATTTGAGCATGTATATGTTTTTGCTGTTTGTTCTTTGTTATAGAGCCAAAAAGATTAGAGAAGTGGTTTATCCATCTCCATTTTGGATAGATAACTCTTCCTGTTTTTGTTTGTTTAGTGTGTTCCAATTTTCCCAAAAGTGGTAGATTCTATGGATTCTTCAATTACATTGAACTGATTTCTGACGTGCTGTTCCTTCTTTTTCCGTAGTGTATTTCTGTATTGTTTTAGTGATTAACCATAGCGAAGGCTCAGGTTTTATGGGTCTCTATGTTTTTACATTTACATTTAAGTCATTTAGCTGACGCTCTTATCCAGAGCGACTTACAAATTGGAAAGTTCATACATATTCATCCTGGTCCCCCCGTGGGGAATGAACCCACAACCCTGGCGTTGCAAGCGCCATGCTCTACCAACTGAGCCACACGGGACCTTTTTGGTTGCATAGGCTTCTAAATGTCTTTCTTAGGTTTTGCATTCTTCATCAAACCATTTGCCATTGTTATACATTTTCTTAGGTTTCTTAAGATGTCTGTTTGAAAATTTTCGATTTAACAGGGAAGCTGAGAGGTCAAAAATACTGTTTTCTAGTGCAAAGTTTACACCTTCGCTATTAGTGAAACGTTTGTCCAGGAAGTTGTCTAAAAGGGATTGAATTTGTTGTTCCCTAATTGTTTTTTGGTAGGTTTACACACGACTTTCCATCCATCTATAGCATTTCTTAATATTATTCAGTGCCTTTGGCTTTGATGCCTCATGATTGAGTATTGCTCTGTTCAAGTAGACTGTGATTTTGCTGTTGTCTGTTAGGGTTGTCAGTGGGCTGACTGTGAACGCTCTGAGAGACTCTGGGTTAAGGTCAGTCTACAGTACTACTGCCACTAATTAGCTATACTGTAGGCGTATCTACCATAGGACTCCCCTCGAAGCCTACCATTGACTATGTACATACCCAGCATGAAAGAGCTGCAGGAGTTGTGACCCGCTTTTGTTGGTTATGTTGATGTAGCTGTGTCTAGGGCGGCATATTGAGGAGGGAATGCAGTCCCCTCCAGGTAGGTGTTTGTCCCCCTGTGTGCTGAGGGTGTCATTTCTCTCTGTTGATCATTTCCTTTTGAATTTCTAGCCAAATGTAAAATGTTCCTGTTTTTATTCATTTAATAGAGGTAGTTAGGTCTGCTCTATACCAAATTAGTATACCCCCTGAGTCCCTTCCCTGTAGTTTGGTGGATGGAACTACCAGCTCTCTGTAACCTGGAGGGAAACCAGTGGGTGCATCTCCTCTATACCATTCTTGTAGGATGACAATGTCTGTATTTCTGATTTCTTTGGTGAAGTCCAGGTTCCTGCTCTTCAGGCCAAAGGCAGACAACCTCAGGCCTTGGATATTCAAGGAGGAGATAGTGAAGGCTTTGTGTTTCATAAAGTGACCAATGTTGTTAGTCATGTGGTTTTGCCTAAGAACAGTGAGTGTGAACAGACCCTGCTGAGCATCTGGTACATGTGTCCCAATCTCTCTCTCTCTTTCTCTCTCAGCTCTGAGGCCTTTCATCCAGCTCCATTCTGCTCTTCATCTCTGATCACATCAAAGGGCTGCTCTCCTTTAAGTCTCTCTGAGCATGAGCCATCACCTGACATCATCTCGTCCAGCCCAGCTTTCAGCCACGAGCACACTGCTCCCCTCGCCTGCAGCTTCGACACATGACTACCCTGGTTCTCTCTTCTAGAGACCAACCCCTCTCCCTCTGTCTTTCTCTCCCTCTCTCTCTGGTCTATCCCTCTAGTCTCCCTCTCTCGATATCTTGTTCTCTCATTCTATCATTCATTAATTCTTTGTCTCTCTGATCTCTCCCTCTCTGTTCTCATTCAGCCAACATCTATCGCTCTTATTTTCTCTCTTTCTCTCCCTCCATCCTCTCACCTTCTGTAGACTACTGTAGCCATGATCACGTGCCTCCTTTCATGTTCCCTTCTCTTAAGTCTCCTGTTATATAAACCTTCAACCTCCTTTCCCTCTCTCTTCTTCTTCTTCTCTCTCCAACATTTCAATGTATCCCTTCCTCCCCACCACACAACTCTCATCCTCTCTCCAATCCCTGCCTCTCTCTTCCACTGCCTGGCTTCGATCCCCCTCTCCTTAGCCCTCTACCACACATGCTCTCCTGCTGTTGCTCCAGATATTAAAACAAATCAGCCGTGAAATAAGCTCCTTCCTCCATCCTTAGTCTAGCTGTCGGAGCTCATTCCCGTCCACATCAGAAACATATACCCACCCACCTCTCTGGATCAGCCTCCTCCCATCTCCCGCTCCCTCCCTGGGCTAACTTTCCCTCACAGTCTCTCCTCCAACAGAGCACAGACTTGTGTAATGCTACAGCGCCGGGTCAAAGCCTCACCTTTTTCATTATCGGGATTCATCGTTATACGTCAAGTACTGTATGTTATTTGTACACCTGCCTATACTGCACATACAGTATAGCTCGATGTTCACTTCACAATCCCACAGCGCTGAACTAAACATATTTGAACAGAACATCTTGTCCCACCTGGGCTTATATCCAATTAAGAACACGTCAATCATTTTAATTAAGAACCTGTCCATCATTGGACTTGGTATTTAGTAGAAATTAGAGTGTTATGGTCGAGTGTGGAGGGATAAGAGAAGGAAAGAGAAGAGAGGGTGGTGTTGGAGGGGAACATATTTTACGGTGATGGTTGGCTGGACCCGTGTGCAATGGTTGGTATATCCTGGAGTGAATGATTTGTGATGCCAGCAGCGGGTAAATGTCATACTTTGGAGCACGTCTTTGTGATTTGTTACAGCTCAGTGTACCTCAGGGGATGTACTCTTACACAAAATTTCCATTAAACAAATCCTCCGTGGGGACATCATGGCCTAGCCTGAAGTGTCTGCTCCAATTCTTTTGGATGGGGGAACAACAGCGGCCAGGGGGCTCTGCCTCAGATTTACATTTTCCTCTAAGGGAATGGAAAAATACATTGTGAACCATCAGGGTGTATGTACGTCTTTATTTACTGTGGATTTATTCTGGACAGTCAGATGTCACAAGCTATGATAGGTATTGTTGTATGTACACTACCGTTCAAAAGTTTGGGGTCACTTAGAAATGTCCTTGTTTTTGAAAGAAAATCACTTTTTGTTGGTCCATTAAAATAACATCAAATTGATCAGAAATACAGTGTAGACATTGGTAATGTTATAAATGACTATTGTAGCTGGAAACGGCTGATTTTTAATGGAATATCTACATAGGCGTACAGAGGCCCATTATCAGCAACCATCACTCCTGTGTTCCAATGGCACGTTGTGCTAGCTAATCCAAGTTGATAATTTTAAAAGGCTAATTGATCATTAGAAAACCATTTTGCAATTATGTTAGCACAGCTGAAAACTGTTGTACTAATTAAAGAAGCAATAAAACTGTCCTTCTTTAGACTAGTTGAGTATCTGGAGCATCAGCATTTGTGGATTCGATTACAGGCTCAAAATGGGCAGAAACAAAGAACTTTCTTCTGAAACTCGTCAGTCTATTCTTGTTCTGAGAAATGAAGGCTTTTCCATGCGAGAAATTACCAAGAAACTGAAGATCTCGTACAACGCTGTGTACTACGCCCTTCACCGAACAGCACAAGGTGGCTCTAACCAGAATAGAAAGAGGAGTGGGAGGCCCCGGTGCACAACTGAGCAAGTGGACAAGTACATTAGAGTGTCTAGTTTGAGAAACAGACGCCTCACAAGCTTCATTAAATAGTACCCGCAAATCTCCGGAACTTTCATTACGCACACCTGTCCTCTATTCCCACTGATTAGTACCTGTATAAGTGTGCCCTTTGGTTTCCATTGGGCTGTCCACAAATGTTACAATGTCCGTTGGTGCGTGTGAGTACCTGTCCTGTGTATTTTGGGATTTCGTGCCCTTGTGGATTGCGCAGATGATTACAGGTCTCATCCCGTGTGTTAATCATTGTGCGCATGTGTTATATATTTATGGTACTCCTCGCTCTTTTGTTTGGGTTTCAACCCTGTGTTTTTGTTATGTGTTTGTTTGGTCTTCGTCCCCGTGCCTTTACACGGCACTGTCACGGTTTTCTTCCATAGGTGAAGGAGAGGACCAAAATGCAGCGCGGCTAGTGTTCAACATGTTTAATTAGACGAATAAACGGTAACACTAATACAAGTAACAAAATAACAAATGTGAAAACCGAGACAGCCCTATCTGGTGCAGACAAAACACAGAGACAGGAAACAATCACCCACAAAATCCCAACACAAAACAAGCCTCCTATATATGATTCTCAATCAGGGACAACGATTGACAGCTGCCTCTGATTGAGAACCATATTAGGCTGGACACAGAAACAGACAAACTAGACACACAACATAGAATTCCCACCCAGCTCACGTCCTGACCAACACTAAACAAGCAAAACACATAAGAACTCTGGTCAGGACGTTACAGGCACTCCATAATTTGGGTACAATTTAAAACCCTATTATGCATTCCTGCGTCTGTCTCCCAAATCATTCATGCCAGCATGACATGTTGAGACTGGTGTTTTCCGGGTACTCTTTAATGAAGCTGCCAGTTGAGGACTTGAGGCGTCTGTTTCTAAAACTAGACACTAATGTACTTGTCCTCTTGCTCAGTTGTGCACCGGGGCCTCCCATTCCTCTTTCTGTTCTGGTTAGAGCCACCTTGCGACTTTTCTAAGTGACCCCAAACTTTTGAACACTAGTGTGTTTAAAAAAAATAGCTGTCTATTTTTCATGATAAGACTATATACAGTACTATTTCAGCTCAAAGCCCCCATTTACCTTTCTTTCTTTCTTTTAAACATAAGTCTTGAAATTATTATTTTTTCCATCCATGGCTGCCTCCGCTCTCCAATCTAGATGCATTGACCCTTTATGTAATAGTCTAATCCTTTGGTGCCAAACTGCATGTCTTTCAAATGGCTCCTTAGATGCGTAACAACTACCTCAAGCACCTCTGTCCAAAGCCATTGTCTGAGACTGCCCTATTTAACGAGGGCTTGAGCCACATCCCTGCCCTGCACTCAATAGGTATGCCTTGGGGGCGGGATTTGGAAACCATGGTGTAGGAGAATGGAGCTGTATCCCTCCCCATGAACTTTGCCTTCCAGGGGACCCATGGCTGCTCTGGGAATGTGAGGCCTGATAGGGGAACAAAGGCCTCCACTGTCTCCCAGGAGGAGGCTGGCCACTAGGTCCGAGCTACCAGCCAGCCCCTGGCCCTAGACAACAGTCCCGCTGGGCATACTTATGAGAGAGGACTACAACAAGAGAGCTATGCTACTAGGAGTGGGGAGCTGTGAAGGAGAGAGTGCATGGCCCATTGCCGTGGATGGGAAATGCCCGGCTGTCAGAGGAGAAGGAGGAGTCAAAGGACTCCAGGCAAGACGTCAGCTTGATAATAATGGGGAGAGCCTGGGCCTAGTCGTACTGACGAAGCTTGGCGTGCTGTGGTGGGATGGCCATGGGAGGGGATCTAATGATGAAAAATATGAACATTGTAGGACGACAAAAATGAACGGGATCATGCTAGAGACAAGAATGCTCTCTCTTCTCTTTTCTGGGGGGAAAGTCCAGCCAGGACCGACTCAGTGGCACCGCCAGTCTAGCCTTGAAGAGACAGGGAGCACAGACAGAATGAGACCACCGTGCACAGCAGTAGAGCGAGAAGAAAGCGTGGTGGTAATTGTTGTCTGGTTGAGGTGGAAAGAGTATAGTACAGTAAGAAAGAGATAGAAGTGAACATGACCCTTCCTGCAGCAGCCTGTGGCCAATTAAGCAATAAGGCCAGAGGGAGTGTGGTATATGGCCAATATACCACGGCTAAGGGCTGTTCTTAAGCACGACGCAAGACGGAGTGCTAGGACACAGCCCTTAGTCGTGGTATATTGGCCATATATCACAAACACCCAACGTGCCTTATTACTATTATAAACTGGTTACCAATGTAATTAGAGCAGTAAAAATGTATGTTTCGTCATACCCATGGTATACGGTCTAATATACAACGTCTTTCAGCTAATCAGCATTCAGGGCTCGAACCCGAACACACAGCAGTTTATAATACCTGACATGTTGGTTCCAAGAAAACATYTCTAAAATGTATGGCACCTTGCTGACTAGTCATTTCACCATCTACCTCCAGCTACTGTCATTCCTGTGGCTCCCAATCCGAACAGCATGCTTCGCGTTCCCCCTCATCTCAGGGCTGCAAGGCAGGCAGGGAATGTGCATTTGCATAATATCTTTATTAATCAGAAAATTCCTCCTGCCTCCCCGCATTAAAYGTYSWGGCAYTGAGACRGAGCAGGGGRARGSAACMTGCCTGGGARATGAGYGCTCAGACCCGATCGATATGACATCTCACGGCACAACTGTGTCACTCAASCTGGCAAMKGYAWGAGGCAGAGGAAACTGGTRTKGCYGRYAGTTTYAAASAAAGARMMRMKMTAWWWYMKCTGGATRARKAATAGTACTTAAAKKKAAMTWCCWCMWMWTYYYWACMWCWKMYWSWAYAYCWSTAKRMCYWTWYCWRYRYCTACMWMTRYKAMWATYACWMSTWYYWRTRMTMKKWGKAKYAKWARKAGWWRWKRWKRWAGWWSYWRMAMWAYSRYCTCTGYKAYWTCWYMKKGWARKAKTAMAARWWAKMMMARMWGWRRYTWWSARAYYWRMAMMMWSYYWKYRKYSMRWKRRMRKKTATKTTYTTRSKSMMSMCATYYYKGWRAATSWMRTRKTSTKYSWWRWKSRMKRWWKYYWWWSWKKTWKRMMKWTTGAWKGWMWKCYAGTASWAWKYWTKAWYTYMATAKYYTWTTCWASWMWWMWYWGWRRWKTRWGKTKKKMWCTKATSYMTWYKMWRRWRKYRWRMWSRWKWYAWWRWMRWYRAKWYTWAWWRSYKWYKKWATKGCCMKKWRAAKKRRMMTGTMKMRWMAKCMYYACWRCWGYCMTWYSWRAYRYRMMWRARKRKSSAMRMWSKMTWYWRWYWWMWMYWASWKWAWYKGWKMWRKRMYKMAKTTYWRSYKMMYCACGGCCGAGAAAGACAATTCCCATTGACGGATCCACAGAGAAGTCAATTTGAGAACAAAACATCCATTGAATTATTCAAATTATAATTGCAGAGGCCGATTTATTTTTTCATCATCACTTACAGCCAAAGATGTTAACATTTTATATTCATGCTCTGAGGTCATGACGCCAGCTAGCCAGGGAAGTGCTGGTTGGCTTGTTTTGCTGTACACATGCTCTGACAGAGTTCCCAGAGCATGTTCTCACAATACTGCTGTCTGTCCAGTGCGCACAGAGTGGTAGTACACAGGTGGAGTAATCACAATAAGAAAGTTGGCAGCAACCACGAAGCGGCGTATGCGGACGTGAGTAGATTACGTTGAAAACAAAAGTTGGCCATCTTGGATGCAGTCTAGTTCTTATTATACCTCAGTGGCCACACCAGTCAAATACACAGATAGCTAGGTTGTAAGAATACCCTTTTCTAGGCCTACTACTACTACTACTACTACTACTACTACCACCAACACCACCACTACTAGTAGCACTACCACTGTTACCTCTCCTTGAAATGTGGAGAAAAAAAATATCCCAAAGGAAATCCCAAGAGATAAAAAACACTCCCAGCGTTGCATATATATTTTTATTTTTAGAGAAGCCATTTTGGAAAATAAGGTGTTTTGCCTTGTGGGAGGACACCTTTCATGTAGGCAGATTGAATTCTGTGCCAGTACAACACATGATTTCCATAGCCTATACAAGTCTTATTTGTGGATTAAGTTGGGATCTGATTCCTTTTCAAAAGAAAAGCATTTCATAATCATAACCCTCGATACTAATGGCCTTCTTTAATGCCAGGAGAAAGGATCATGTTGAGAGAACGCCACTGCAGTCCTTTGTGACACAAATAAATGGCCACAATGTATACAATTATATATAAGTTAAACTGAGCAAGGACTAATTTCTGACTCCCTTTTTCCCCCAAACCGCTATTTCTGAGACAAGAGAACTTTATGGCAATTACTCGGTTACCATGGTTATTTATGCTCAAAGTGCCAATCACGTCGAAGCTTCATCTGTTCATTATCTAAGCCAGGTTATTTCCTCCAACAGCAGAATGATTTAGCCTTGCACGATTGTAATCACAATTTGGAGCCTGTAGTTCATGGTAATTTGGAACTGTCTCTTTTGGGAGCGTAGATAGACACACTTGCTCATCAGAGAGACTGGGGCACAACAGCCTCTGTCTGACATTGTCATCATGGACGCCTATTGCTATCATGGTCACCTACTGTAGCCTTGTGTGATACTATAAAATGATCTGTCTGTCTGTCAGCACTGGTGGATCTATAGTAGCTGAGGCAGAGAATACAGGGCTGCTGGAAAATGGAACCATTTTGGACAGACAAACACATAGTGGGTGTATTTGGATGTCACTCTTCCTCTACTGATGTCAAGCTGCCAAGATGGAGGAGCAGAGAACCAATCACGACAGCAGAATAATGCAGTCAATCGGGTTCGCTTGTCTGCAAAGACAATTGGAGATTGCAGGCATATTGCAGCACTCACTGTACACTACAGTGTGCCTTCCCAAATGGGACTTCTGCTTGCTATTTGACAGCCTAATTTCCCAAGCATACAATGATTTGATTGTGTTGATGTGGCTATTGGGAAGTGAACCTTCCCATTAAACTTCAAAACAATATCCACCTTGGAGAGGGCTGCAGTCAGAGCAAATGTGTCCATGTTTAGTCTCCGGGATCATCTTAATCAGTCGGATGAGCTTTTTCCCAATGCAGCTTTGGTCTGGCAAATTGATTCCTATGTTTACCTTTCCCCATCTTATTAATTAACCCATAAATGAGGGATTGCTTGCTTTTAAGTTCCTTTGAGGTGCTGATGGAATGAGCTGGTTAATTAACTTATTGTGCCTTTGGCTGGAAGCCATGGATTAGGGAGATATTGCTGCAGAGGCTGAGAGAAGACAAACGACTAGTTTGTCTGGCTTGTGGGGAGCCCCTGGTGACATCACCAGTGATCTCACACGTATTTATTTTAGCAGCGGCGAAAGGGATGGATTTCTGATCACCCAGGCTATTGGCGAGCCAGTGATTCACAGATATGCATTGACGGTTTAGGTGCAGTTGGATGGACAGACATAAACGTGAAGGAAAGGAAGACAAAGAGAGAGTGGCAAGGCAGGGAAAGTGAGAGTGAACTCTACACTATACACTTTCAAAACACATTCTCTCGCTCTGTATCTCTCTCTATTTCTCTTTGTTGCCCAACAGCAAAACACATTCAAAAGGTTTTGATGGAGTGTTCCTCAAGGGGTGGGTGGCTGAGAGAATGACCATGATTGATTGAGCAGAGCTGCAGAGTATGATGATAATTACAGGCTCAACAGAGAGAGAGAGAGAAAGAAAGAGAGAGAGAGAGTGCTGGTATTGTCACACTGACTAGCTTCTGTGTTTATTCGTCTTTCTTCCCAGTTCAGCTCACCCTGAGGGGGAACCAGCACCCCCGCCCTACCCCCTTTCTGCATGCTTAGAAATCTCTGAAATTCTTGAGTCTCCCTGTCTCCCCCTCGGTCTAAGGCTACATCCGCCATAGCTCCCGGCCTTGCTGTTGTTGCACAATGTAGAAATTCTGACACTGTAGCAATGTGCAAATACCAGCGGTGGCCCACCCATTAGGGCATTAGGGGCGGCGCCCCACTTGTGATTGGTCCTTAAAATATATATATATATATATACAGTACCAGTCAAAAGTTTGGACACACCTACTCATTCGAGGGTTTTTCTTTATGTTTACTATTTTCTACATTGTAGAATAATGGAGAAGACATCAAAACTATGAAATAACACATATGTAATCATGTAGTCACCAAAAAAGTGTGAAACAAATCAAAATATATGTTATATTTGAGATTCTTCAAAGTAGCCACCCTTTGCCTTGATGGCAGCTTTGCACACTCTTGGCATTCTCTCGACCAGCTTCATGAGGTAGTCACCTGGAATGCTTTTTCAACAGTAAAAAAATATATATATACAGTGCCTTTTGGAAAATATCCAGACCACTTCACTTTTTCCACATTTTGTTACATTACAGCCTTATTCTAAAATGGATTAAATAAATAAATGAAAAAGTGAAAACAGGTTTTATGAATTTTTTTGCATACCAAAAATTCAGACCCTATGAGACTCGAAATTGAATTCAGGTGCATCCTGTTTCCATTGATCATCCTTGAGATTATTCTACAACTTTATTGGAGACCACCTGTGGTAAGTTCAATTGATTTGCAAAGGCACACACCTGTCTATGTAAGGTCCCACAGTTGACAGTGCATGTCAGAGCAAAAATCTATCAATGAGGTCAAAGAAATTGTCCGTAGAGCTCCAAGGCAGGATTGTGTCGAGGCACAGATCTGGGGAAGGATACCAAAACATTTTTGCAGCATTGAAGGTCCCCAAGTACATAGTGGTCTCCAATATTCGTAAATGGATGAAGTTTGGAACCACCAAGACTCTTCCTAGAGCTCGCTGCCAAGCCAAACTGAGCAATCGTGGGAGAAGGGCCTTGGTCAAGGAGGTGACCAAGAACCCAATGGTCACACTGACAGAGCTCTAGAGTTCCTCTGTGGAGATGGGAGAACCTTCCAGAAGGACAACCATCTCTGCAGCACTCCACCAATCAGGCCTTTATGGTAGAGTGGCCAGACGGAAGCCACTCCTCAGGAAAAGGCACATGACAGCCCGCTTGGTAGTTTGCCAAAAGTCACCTAAAGACTCTCAGACCATGAGAAACAAGATTCTCTGGTCTGATGAAACCAAGATTGAACTATTTTGCCTAAATGCCAAGCATCACATTTGGAAGAAACCTGGCACCATCCTTACGGTGAAGCATGGTGGTGGCAGCCTCGTGCTGTGAGGATGTTTTTCAGTGTCAGGGACTGGGGGACTAGACAGGATCGGGGCAAAGATGAACGAAGCAAAGTACTGCTTCAGAGTGCTCAGGACCTCAGACTTGGGTGAAGGTTCACCTTCCAAATGGACAACAACCTTAAGCACACAGCCAAGACAGTTCAGGAGTTACTTCAGAACAAGTCTCTGAATGTCCTTGAGTGGCCCAGCCAGAGCCCAATTGAACATCTCTGGAGAGACCTGAAAATAGGTGTGCAGCAACGCTCCCATTCCAACATGACAGAGCTGGAGAGGATCTGCAGAGAAGAATGGGAGACACTCCCCAAATACAGGTGTGCTAAGCTTGTAACATCATACTCAAGAAGACTCTAGGCTGTAATCGCTGCCAAAGGTGCTTCAACAAAGTACTGAGTAAAGGGTCTAAATACTTATGTACAGTTGAAGTCGGAAGTTTACATACACCTTAGCCAAATACATTTAAACTCAGTTTTTCACAATTCCTGACATTTAATCCTAGTAAAAATCCCCTGTCTTAGGTCAGTTAGGATCGCCACTTTATTTTAAGAATGTGAAATGTCAGAATAATAGTAGAGAGAATGATTTATTTCAGCTTTTATTTCTTTCATCACATTCCCAGTGGGTCAGAGGTTTACATAACCTCAATATACACTTAGTATTTGGTAACGTTGCCTTCAATTTGTTTAACTTGGGTCAAACGTTTCGGGTAGCCTTCCACAAGCTTCCCACAATAAGTTGGGTGAATTTTGGCCCATTCCTTTTGACAGAGCTAGTGAAACTGAGTCAGGTTTGTAGGCCTCCTTTCTCGCACACTTTTTCAGTTCTGTCCACATTTTCTATAGGATTGAGGTCAGGGCTTTGTGATGGCCACTCCAATACCTTGTCTTTGTTGTCCTTAAGCCAGTTTGCCACAACTTTGGAAGTATGCTTGGGGTCATTGTCCATTTGGAAGACCAATTTGCGACCAAGCTTTAACTTCCTGACTGATGTCTTGAAGCTTTTTGGAAAATCAACAAAGCATGAAAAGATTTAAGCCTTTGTTTTGGTTGTTTGTTTGTCAATTAGGTGTGCAGGGGGAATATGTGGTCAGTCATACTGTTAATTTGGTAAAAAGCCAATTTGACATTTGCTCAGCAACATTGTTTTCACTGAGGAAATGTACAAGCCTACTGTTAATGATAATGGAGAGGATTTTCCCAAGGTTGCTGTTGCGCATATCAGACTGTAGTTGTTGGGGTCAAATTTGTTTCCACTTTTGTGGATTGAGTGATCAGTCCTTGGTTCCAAATATTGGGGAAGATGCCAGAGCTGAAGATGATGTTAAAGAGTTTAAGTATAGCCAATTGGAATTTGTGGTCTGTATATTTCATAATTTAATTTTACAATAACATCAACACAACAGGCCTTTTTGGGTTAGAGGGTTTGTATTTTGTCCTGTAGTTCATTCAATGTAATTGGAGAATCCACTGGGTTCTGTAGTCTTTAGTATTGATTCTAAGATTTGTATTTGAGCATGTATATGTTTTTGCTGTTTGTTCTTTGTTATAGAGCCAAAAAGATTAGAGAAGTGGTTTATCCATCTCCATTTTTGGATAGATAACTCTTCCTGTTTTTGTTTGTTTAGTTGTGTTCCAATTTTCCCAAAACGTGGTAGATTCTATGGATTCTTCAATTAATTGAACTGATTTCTGACGTGCTGTTCCTTCTTTTTCCGTAGTGTATTTCTGTATTGTTTTAGTGATTAACCATAGCGAAGGCTCACGGTTTTATGGGTCTCTATGTTTTTACATTTACATTTAAGTCATTTAGCTGACGCTCTTATCCAGAGCGACTTACAAATGGAAAGTTATACATATTATCCTGGTCCCCCCGTGGGGAATGAACCCACAACCGCTGGCGTTGCAAGCGCATGCTTACCAACTGAGCCACACGGGACCTTTTGGTTGCATTAGGCTTCTAAATGTCTTTCTTAGGTTTTGCATTCTTCATCAAACCATTTGCCATTGTTTATACATTTTCTTAGGTTTCTTAAGATGTCTGTTTGAAAATTTTCGATTTAACAGGGAAGCTGAGAGGTCAAAAATTCTGTTTTCTAGTGCAAATTTACACCTTCGCTATTAGTGAAACGTTTGTCCAGGAAGTTGTCTAAAAGGGATTGAATTTGTTGTTCCTAATGTTTTTGGTAGGTTTACACACGACTTTCCATCCATCTATAGCATTTCTTAATATTATTCAGTGCCTTTGGCTTTGATGCCTCATGATTGAAGATTGCTCTGTTCAAGTAGACTGTGATTTTGCTGTTGTCTGTTAGGGTTGTAGTGGGCTGGACTGTGAACGCTCTGAGAGACTCTGGTTAAGGTCAGTCTACAGTACTACTGCCACTAATAGCTATACTGTAGGCGTATCTACATAGGACTCCCCTCGAAGCCTACCATTGACTATGTACATACCCAGCATGAAAGAGCTTGCAGGAGTTGTGACCCGCTTTTGTTGGTTATGTTGATGTAGCTGTGTTCTAGGGCGGCATATTGAGGAGGGAATGCAGTCCCCTCCAGGTAGGTGTTTGTCCCGTGGTGCTGAGGGTGTCATTTCTCTCTGTTGATCATTTCCTTTTGAATTTCTAGCCAAATGTAAAATGTTCCTGTTTTTATTCATTTAATAGAGGTAGTTAGGTCTGCTCTATACCAAATTAGTATACCCCTGAGTCCCTTCCCTGTAGTTTGGTGGATGGAACTACCAGCTCTCTGTAACCTGGAGGGAAACCAGTGGGTGCATTCCTCTATACGATTCTTGTAGGATGACAATGTCTTATTGTATTCTGATTCTTTGGTGAAGTCCAGGTTCCTGCTCTTCAGGCCAAAGGCAGACAACCTCAGGCCTTGGATATTCAAGGAGGAGATAGTGAAGGCTTTGTGTTTCATAAAGTGACCAATGTTGTTAGTCATGTGGTTTGCCTAAGAAGTGAGTGTGAACAGACCCTGCTGAGCATCTGGTACATGTGTCCCAATCTCTCTCTCTCTTTCTCCTCTCAGCTCTGAGGCCTTTCATCCAGCTCCATTCTGCTCTTCATCTCTGATCACATCAAAGGGCTGCTCTCCTTTAAGTCTCTCTGAGCATGAGCCATCACCTGACATCATCTCGTCCAGCCCAGCTTTCAGCCACGAGCACACTGCTCCCCTCGCCTGCAGCTTTCGACAACATGACTACCCTGGTTCTCTCTTCTAGAGACCAACCCCTCTCCCTCTGTCTTTCTCTCCCTCTCTCTCTGGTCTATCCCTCTAGTCTCCCTCTCTCGATATCTTGTTCTCTCATTCTATCATTCCATTAATTTGTCTCTCTGATCCTCCCTCTCTGTTCTCATTCAGCCAACATCTATCGCTTATTTTCTCTCTTCTCTCCTCCATCCTCTCACCTTCTGTAGACTACTGTAGCCATGATCACGTGCCTCCTTTCATGTTCCCTTCTGCTTAAGTCTCCTGTTATATAAACCTTCAACCTCCTTCCCTCTCTCTTCTTCTTCTTCTTCTCTCCAACATTTCAATGTATCCCTTCCTCCCACCACACAACTCTCATCCTCTCTCCAATCCCTGCCTCTCTCTTCCACTGCCTGGCTTCGATCCCCCTCTCCTTAGCCCTCTACCACACATGCTCTCTCCTGTGTTGCTCCAGATATTAAAAACAAATCAGCCGTGAAATAAGCTCCTTCCTCCATCCTTAGTCTAGCTGTCGGAGCTCATTCCCGTCCACATCAGAAACATAATACCCACCACCTCTCTGGATCAGCCTCCTCCCATCTCACGCTCCTCCTGGGCTAACTTTCCTCACAGTCTCTCCTCCAACAGAGCACAGACTTGTGTAATGCTACAGCCGCCGGGTCAAAGCCTCACCTTTTTCTTATCGGGATCATCGTTATACGTAAGTACTGTATGTTATTTGTACACCTGCCTATACTGCACATACAGTATAGCTCGATGTTCACTTCACAATCCCACAGCGCTGAACTAAACATATTTGAACAGAACATCTTGTCCCACTGGGCTTATATCCAATTAGAACACGTCAATCATTTTATTAAGAACCTGTCCATCATTGGGACTTGGTATTTAGTAGAAATTAGAGTGTTTATGGTCGAGTGTGGAGGATAAGGAGAAGGAAAGAGAAGAGAGGGTGGTGTTGGAGGGGAACATATTTTACGGTGATGGTTGGCTGGACCCGTGTGCAATGGTTGGTATAATCCTGGAGTGAATGATTTGTGATGCAGCAGCGGGTAAATGTCATACTTTGGAGCACGTCTTTTGTGATTTGTTACAGCTCAGTGTACTCAGGGGATGTACTTCTTACACAAAATTTCCATTAAACAAATCCTCGTGGGGACATCATGGCCTAGCCTGAAGTGTCTGCTCAATTCTTTTGGATGGGGGAACAACAGCGGCCAGGGGGCTCTGCCTCAGATTTAACATTTTCCTCTAAGGGAATGGAAAAATACATTGTGAACCATCAGGGTGTATGTACGTCTTTATTTACTACTGTGGATTTATTCTGGACAGTCAGATGTCACAAGCTATGATAGGTATTGTTGTATGTAACACTACCGTTCAAAAGTTTGGGGTCACTTAGAAAGTCCTTGTTTTTGAAAGAAAATCACTTTTTGTTGGTCCATTAAAATAACATCAAATTGATCAGAAATACAGTGTAGACATTGGTAATGTTATAAATGACTATTGTAGCTGGAAACGGCTGATTTTTAATGGAATATCTACATAGGCGTACAGAGGCCCATTATCAGCAACCATCACTCCTGTGTTCCAATGGCACGTTGTGCTAGCTAATCCAAGTTTGATAATTTTAAAAGGCTAATTGATCATTAGAAAACCATTTTGCAATTATGTTAGCACCAGCTGAAAACTGTTGTACTAATTAAAGAAGCAATAAAACTGTCCTTCTTTAGACTAGTTGAGTATCTGGAGCATCAGCATTTGTGGATTCGATTACAGGCTCAAAATGGGCAGAAACAAAGAACTTTCTTCTGAAACTCGTCAGTCTATTCTTGTTTTGAGAAATGAAGGCTTTTCCATGCGAGAAATTACCAAGAAACTGAAGATCTCGTACAACGCTGTGTACTACGCCCTTCACCGAACAGCACAGGTGGCTTCTAACCAGAATAGAAAGAGGGTGGGAGGCCCCGGTGCACAACTGAGCAAGTGGACAAGTACATTAGAGTGTCTAGTTTGAGAAACAGACGCCTCACAAGCTTCATTAAATAGTACCCGCAAATCTCCGGAACTTTCATTACGCACACCTGTCCTCTATTCCCACTGATTAGTACCTGTTATAGTGTGCCCTTTGGTTTCCATTGGGCTGTCCACAAATGTTTACAATGTCCGTTGGTGCGTGTGAGTACCTGTCCTGTGTATTTTGGGATTTCGTGCCTTGTGGATTGCGCAGATGATTACAGGTCTCATCCCGTGTGTTAATCATTGTGCGCATGTGTTATATATTTATGGTACTCCTCGCTCTTTTGTTTGGGTTTCACCCTGTGTTTTGTTATGTGTTTGTTTGGTCTTCGTCCCCGTGCTTTACACGGCACTGTCACGGTTTTCTTCCATAGGTGAAGGAGAGGACCAAAATGCAGCGCGGCTAGTGTTCAACATGTTTAATTAGACGAATAACGGTAACACTAATACAAGTAACAAAATAACAAATGTGAAAACCGAGACAGCCCTATCTGGTGCAGACAAAACACAGAGACAGGAAACAATCACCCACAAAATCCCAACACAAAACAAGCCTCTCATATATGATTCTCAATCAGGACAACGATTGACAGCTGCCTCTGATTGAGAACCATATTAGGCTGGACACAGAAACAGACAAACTAGACACACAACATAGAATTCCCACCCAGCTCACGTCCTGACCAACACTAAACAAGCAAAACACATAAGAACTCTGGTCAGACGTTACAGGCACTCCATAATTTGGGTACAATTTAAAACCCTATTATGCATTCCTGCGTCTGTTCTCCAATCATTCATGCCAGCATGACATGTTGAGACTGGTGTTTTCCGGTACTCTTTATGAAGCTGCCAGTTGAGGACTTGAGGCGTCTGTTTCTAAAACTAGACACTAATGTACTTGTCCTCTTGCTCAGTTGTGCACCGGGGGCTCCCATTCCTCTTTCTGTTCTGGTTAGAGCCACCTTGCGACTTTTTCTAAGTGACCCCAAACTTTTGAACACTAGTGTGTTTAAAAAAAATAGCTGTCTATTTTTCATGATAAGACTATATACAGTACTATTTCAGCTCAAAGCCCCCATTTACCTTTCTTTCTTTCTTTTAAACATAAGTCTTGAAATTATTATTTTTTCCATCCATGGCTGCCTCCGCTCTCCAATCTAGATGCATTGACCCTTTATGTAATAGTCTAATCCTTTGGTGCCAAACTGCATGTCTTTCAAATGGCTCCTTAGATGCGTAACAACTACCTCAAGCACCTCTGTCCAAAGCCATTGTCTGAGACTGCCCTATTTAACGAGGGCTTGAGCCACATCCCTTGCCCTGCACTCAATAGGTATGCCTTGGGGCGGGATTTGGAAACCATGGTGTAGGAGAATGGAGCTGTATCCCTCCCCATGAACTTTGCCTTCCAGGGACCCATGGCTGCTCTGGGAATGTGAGGCCTGATAGGGGAACAAAGGCCTCCACTGTCTCCCAGGAGGAGGCTGGCCACTAGGTCCGAGCTACCAGCCAGCCCCTGGCCCTAGACAACAGTCCGCTGGGCATACTTATGAGAGAGGACTACAACAAGAGAGCTATGCTACTAGGAGTGGGGAGCTGTGAAGGAGAGAGTGCATGGCCCATTGCCGTGGATGGGAAATGCCCGGCTGTCAGAGGAGAAGGAGGAGTCAAAGGACTCAGGCAAGACGTCAGCTTGATAATAATGGGGAGAGCCTGGGCCTAGTCGTACTGACGAAGCTTGGCGTGCTGTGGTGGGATGGCCATGGGAGGGGATCTAATGATGAAAATATGAACATTGTAGGACGACAAAAATGAACGGGATCATGCTAGAGACAAGAATGCTCTCTCTTTCTCTTTTCTGGGGGAAAGTCCCAGCCAGGACCGACTCAGTGGCACCGCCAGTCTAGCCTTGAAGAGACAGGGAGCACAGACAGAATGAGACCCACGTGCACGCAGTAGAGCGAGAAGAAAGCGTGGTGGTAATTGTTGTCTGGTTGAGGTGGAAAGAGTATAGTACAGTAAGAAAGAGATAGAAGTGAACATGACCCTTCCTGCAGCAGCCTGTGGCCAATTAAGCAATAAGGCCAGAGGGAGTGTGGTATATGGCAAATATACCACGGCTAAGGGCTGTTCTTAAGCACGACGCAAGACGGAGTGCTAGGACACAGCCTTAGTCGTGGTATATTGGCCATATATCACAAACACCCAACGTGCCTTATTACTATTATAAACTGGTTACCAATGTAATTAGAGCAGTAAAAATGTATGTTTCGTCATACCCATGGTATACGGTCTAATATACAACGTCTTTCAGCTAATCAGCATTCAGGGCTCGAACCCGAACACACAGCAGTTTATAATACCTGACATGTTGGTTCCAAGAAAACATTCTAAAATTTATGGCACCTTGCTGACTAGTCATTTCACCATCTACCTCAGCTACTGTCATTCCTGTGGCTCCCAATCCGAACAGCATGCTTCGCGTTCCCCCTCATCTCAGGGCTGCAAGGCAGGCAGGAATGTGCATTTGCATAATATCTTTATTAATCAGAAAATTCCTCCTGCCTCCCCGCATTAAACGTTGTGGCACTGAGACGGAGCAGGGGGAAGGAACATGCCTGGGAGATGAGTGCTCAGACCCGATCGATATGACATCTCACGGCACAACTGTGTCACTCAACCTGGCAAATGTAAGAGGCAGAGGAAACTGGTATGGCCGGCAGTTTCAAAGAAAAGAAAAAGCTATATTAGCTGGATGAGTAATAGTACTTAAATTGAACTACCTCATAATCCTTACAACTGCCAGTATACCAGTATACCTTTTTCTACACCTACCACTACTACTATTACTACTACTAGTACTAGTAGTAGTAGTAGTAGTAGTTGTTGTAGTAGTAGCACTACCACCTCTGCTACTTCTTCTTGAAATAGTACAAAATATCCCAGATGAAACTAAGAGATTAAAACACTCCCAGCGTTGCATTAACATGTATGTTTTTAGGGAAGCCATTTTGGAAAATGAAGTGTTCTGCCTTGTGGGAGAAAGCCTTTCATGTAGGCAGATTGAATGAATGCTAGTACTATGCATGATTTCCATAGCCTATTCAAGTCTTATCTGTGGATTAAGTTGGGATCTGATCCCTTTTAAAAAGGCAAAAACATTTCATAATCGTCAATACTAATTGCCTTCTTTATGGCCAGAGAAGGAGCCTGTAGAGACAGCACCACTGCAGTCCTTTGTTGAACAGCCCCCCCCCCCCCAAACCCCCCCCAAAAAAAAAATTTAGCCAAACTGGCGGGGGGGCCGCCCCCCGAAAAACAAATGATGCATACATTAATGTAAGTTAAACTGAGGCAAAGGACTCATTCTGGCTCCCCCCCCCCCC
>NC_036859.1:21214796-21302604 GCF_002910315.2 Salvelinus sp. IW2-2015
CCCAAACGCTATTTCTGCGAAAAGAGAACTTTCTGGCAATTACCACTCGGTTACCATGGTTATTACAGATAATTCCAGGTTATTTATGCTCAAAGTGCCAATCACATCGAAGCTTCACCCGTTCATTATCTTAGCCAGGTTATTTTCTCCAACAGCAGAGTGATTTAGCCTTGCATGACTGTAATCACAATTTAGAGCCTGCAGTTCATGGTAACATGGAACTGTCTCTTTTGGGAGGGTAGATAGAAACACTGGCTTATCAGAGAGAGAGACTGGGACACAACAGCCTCTGTCTGTCTGACATTGTCATCATGGACATCTAGCCTTATGTGAGCCTATAGCAAAATTATCTGTCTGTCCGTCACCAGTGGATCTGTACTGGCTGAGGCAGAGGATACAGGGCAGACATGGAACCCCATTTAGGACAGACAAACACATTTTGGACAGACAAGAGTGGGTGTAGGCTATTTGGACGTCAATCTTCCTCTACTAATATCAAGCTGGCAAGATGGAGGAGCAGAGAACCAATCATGACAGCATAATGAAGCAGTCAATCAGGTTTGCTTGTCTGCAAAGACAATGGGAGATTGCAGGCATATTGCAGCGCTCACTGTACAGCTACAATCTGCCTGCCCAAATGGCACCGCTGCTTGATATTTCAGTCTAATTTCCCAAGCATACAAGTATTTGATTGCGTTGATGTAACTTTTGGCAAGTGAATCTTCCCATTAACTTCAGAACAATATCTACCTTGGAGAGGGCTGCAGTCAAAGCCAACCTGGATTTGACTGCAGCCATCAGTCTCCTGGAGCATTTTGATCAGTCGTAAGAGCTTTTTTCAAGGCCTCCCCAATGCAGCTTTAGTCTGGCAAATTGATTTTTACAATGTTTACCTTTCCCCATCTTATTAATTAACCCATACATTAGGGATTGCTTGCTTTTAAGTTCCTCTGAGGTGCTGTGGAAATTAGCTGGTTAATTAACTTATTGTGCCTTTGGCTAGGAGCCATGGATTAGGAAAATATTGCTGCGGAGGCTGAGAGAAGACAAACAACTGGTCTGTCTGATTTGTAGGGAGCCCCTGGTGACATCTCCAGTGGACTCTCAGGTATTTATTCCCACAGCGATGAGAGGGATTGATTTCTGATCAGCCAGGGTATTGGTGAGCCAGTGATTCACAGAGATTCTTGGAAGGTTATGATGCAGTGGGAGGACCATAGGGCTGGGTAGACATAAATGTGATGGAAAGGAAGAGAAAGAGAGTGGCAAGGCAGGGAAGGTGAGACAATTAAATACTGCATCTCTCTCTCTTTCTCTTTGTTGGCCAACAGCATAACAAATTCAAAAGGTTTTAATGGAGTATTCCTCGAGGGGTGCATGGCCGACAGAATGACCATGATTCATTGAGCAGAGCTGCAGAATATGATGATAATTACAGCCCAACAGAGGGTTGGTATGGTCACACTGACTAGCTCCTGTGTTCGCCTTCCTTCCCAGAGTTCAGCTCACCCTGAGGGGGAACCGGCACCCCCATCCTACCCCCATTCTGCATGCTTGGAAATCTCTGAAATGTTTGAGTCTCCCCCTCTCTCCGAGGCTACATTCTTCAGAGGCCTCCAGAGCTCCCAGCATTGATATTGCACCATGTAGATGTTGTGACACTGTAGCAACATGATAACATCACTGTGCCGTTCCCGAAACCATTCCTGACATTTCTTCCAAGCCCACAGTAATGCATGACACAGAGAAAGACGTGTATAGGTAGCTTTGAGGAAAAACAGCAATTTGAGAAGCATGGAGTGCGTCCTAAATGACACCACATACAGTTCCAGTCAAAAGGTTGGAGACACCTACTCATTATAGGGTTTTTCTTTATTTTTTTACATTGTAGACTACTATTTTCTACATTGTAGAATATCAAAACTATGAAATAACACATGGAATCATGTAGTATTTGAGATTCTTCAAAGTAGCCACCCTTTGCCTTGATGACAGCTTGGCATTCTCTCAACCAGCTTCATGAGGTAGTCACCTGGAATGCATTTTACATTTACATTTGTCATTTAGCAGACGCTCTTATCCAGAGCGACTTACAAATTGGTGCATTCACCTTATGATATCCAGTGGAACAACCACTTTACAATAGTGCATCTAACTCTTTTAAGGGGGGGGGGGGGTTAGAAGGATTACTTTATCCTATCCTAGGTATTCCTTAAAGAGGTGGGGTTTCAGGTGTCTCCGGAAGGTGGTGATTGACTCCGCTGACCTGGCGTCGTGAGGGAGTTTGTTCCACCATTGGGGTGCCAGAGCAGCGAACAGTTTTGACTGGGCTGAGCGGGAACTGTACTTCCTCAGAGGTAGGGAGGCGAGCAGGCCAGAGGTGGATGAACGCAGTGCCCTTGTTTGGGTGTAGGGCCTGATCAGAGCCTGAAGGTACGGAGGTGCCGTTCCCCTCACAGCTCCGTAGGCAAGCACCATGGTCTTGTAACGAATGCATTTCAATTAACAGGTGTGTTTTGATAAAAGTTAATTTGTGGAATTTATTTCCTTCTTAATGCATTTGAGACAATAGTTATGTTGTGACAAGGTAGGGGTGGTATACAGAAGATAGCCCTATTTGGTAAAAGACCAAGCCTTAGAAAATGCAGCCCAAATAAACGCTTAACAGAGTTCAAGTAACAGACACATCTCAACATCAAATGTTCAGAGGAGACTGTGTGAATCAGGCCTTCAGGGTCGAATTGCTGCAAAGAAACCACTACTAAAGGACACCAATAATAAGAAGAGACTTGCTTGGGCCGAAAAACACGAGCAATGGACATTAGACCAGTGGAAATCTGTCCTTTGGTCTGATGAGTCCAAATTTTGGTTCAAACCACTGTGTCTTTGTGAGACGCAGAGTAGGTAAATGGATGATCTCCGCATGTGTGGTTCCCACCGTGAAGCATGGGAGAGGAGGTGTGGTGCTTTGCTGGTGACACGGTCTGTGATTTATTTAGAATTCATGGCACACTTAAGCAGCATGGCTACCACAGCATTCAGCAGCAATATGACATCCCATCTGGTTTGCACTTAGTGGGACTATCATTTGTTTTTCAACAGGACAATGACCCAACACACCTCCAGGCTGTGTAAGGGCCATTTGACCAAGAAGGAGAGGAATGGAGTGCTGCATCAGATGACCTGGCCTCCACAATCACCCAACCTCAACCCAATTGAGATGGTTTGGGATGAGTTTGATCGCAGAGTGAAGGAAAAGCAGCCAACAAGTGCTCAGCATATGTGGGAACTCCTTCAAGGCTGTTGGAAAAGCATTACAGGTGAAGCTGGTTGAGAGAATGCCAAGAGTGTGCCAAGCTGTCATCAGGGCAAAGGGAGGCTATTTTAAATAATCTAAAATCTAAAATCTATTTTGATTTGTTCAAACACTTTTTTGATTACTACATGATTCCATATGTGTTATTTCATAGTTTTGATGTATTCACTATTATTCTACAATGTAGAAAATAGTAAAAAAACAAACAAAAAACTTGAATGAGTAGGTGTGTCCAAACTTTTAACTGGTACTGTATGGACCATGGTCAAAAGTAGTACACATAGGGAACAGGGTGCCATTTGGGACATAGACATGGTTGTATGGGCAGCAATGAGACACAGAGGGAGGCTTGTGCTGCGGCAATGCATTACAGTCTTTTTCCTCTGACTGGAGACTGTTATTAATGGCTCAGGCCAGATCGTTTTCCATCGCTCCTCCTCCCCATGAAGAAACCCTGTGCTTCCTGTATCCTGCATCTCTCTGCTGGTGTCTAGTGGGGAAAGGTCAGGCTGTGATGCAGTATTTACGTCCCAAATGGCACCTTATTCCCTATATAGTGCACTGCTGTTGACCAATGCCCATAGGGCTACGGTCAAAAGTAGTGCACTATATAGGGAATAGGGAGCCATTTGGGAAGTAGACAGTAATGGTCAGCTGATAGTGTGTCTGTGATGGTCATGCAGCAGAGCAGTACATACCCCACAGTGTATGTGAGGACAAATGAGGAGACTGGTCTTGGTTGACCAAAACACACAGCAGGTTCTGTCTTTCTTCTCCTGTCTTGTCTTGAGTAGGTGGAGGGGATGGAGGTTGGAGCCTTCATCCAATCAGCCTGCTACCCGGCCCGCTTCCCCTTCCCCCTTATGCCGTCCTAAGAAGAATGTTTTCTTGTAAAAAAGTAGCTGGAGATGGATGAAAGATTCTCAAGACAGATTTTATTTTCTTGCGAGCGCATCATAAAAAAGGATTTGCTGGAGAAATTAAAAAGAGCCCTTGATATGCAGATCAGCACCCATTAATCAAAGAAACGAGATTAGGATTCCAAATTGAGATGAAAAAAGGCTCATTATCTTGGTTGAGTGTCATGTTTAATAACGTGGAACGGCTGTGTAATTCACTGGCATGGCAGGCTGAGGAGCGGGCTGAGGAGAACACATTGCGCATAACGGGTCCTTGGCGGAGTTATTTTAAGTGCTAGGTGACCCAGGGAGCAGTGGAACAGGGGGCTAGAGCAAGCAGGGGGCTGGGGGAGAACCACTCAGCAGAGAGTAGAGGGAGAGGGGGGAAGAGAATCAAAAGAACGCGCTCCTACGGGAGCCAGGCGACCATGTGTGCTGGCTTTGATGATAAAGTGTCTTGCCGTGTTGTGGGGAGTGGGGTCTCCACAACGCATGAATAATGGTTTGTATAAATGTTGCCACTGCAGTACACTCTGACTGCACTCACGCACCAGCAGACTCTGCTGCCATCTTTCTGTTCTGTTTTGGCCTGGGGATGGAACTGGTAATACAACAGAAACACACACGTAAACCAAGACAAACTTCAACAAAAACACAACAGACTGTAGCATCATATTTTAATAATCCCCCACATATGAGCGAAAGTGCATTTGTGAAATGTAATTCAAAAAATTCTGCTGTTTCTGGGGCGTCTCAGAATTGATTTTGACAATCTCCTTGCCTTTGGGAAAAATACTGAAGTCACTGATGACTACACGGTTGTACTCTCGTGCTCCTTGGGACTCGAGAGCCTGCGAAATTATGCTGGCATTAATATTTAATATTACGAGGGGCTGGGGAGAAACACGTGCCAGATCCTTTGTCTTTGTGTCAATGAAATGTGCTTGGATGCAGGCCGAAAATCATTTGAAATGGAAGACATGGGAAATGAGCTGCACCTTGGTGTTGTGTCTCTGAATAATGCAAAGAGAAGGCCAGCCGAAGCTGGGCGGTGGAGTGAGGAGGTAGACAAAGAGGGCCAGCTTAACAATCTGCCCTACAACCACAGAGGCCAACTGAACACTCACTGTTTATGTATGATGAAATATGCAATAACCTTTGGCATGGATTGACGTGACTACATCAAAGGGTGAATTTGCAAAAGCAAAGTAGGCTATGTTCATGTGTAAGTACAAATAGTAAGTTACAGCCCGTTTCTCTGTCCATGAATGAAATCCTTATATCTATTCTTAGTATCACTTCAAACATACTAGCAGGTAATCAACAGATCATTTGATGGTTAAATGGTTACTGGATAGTGGAAATATAAGTGCCTATTTCAGACGTCCAATCACAACTAATGTCAAGTGGTCAGTGTCAGTTAAGCCTTCTCAGATCTATCACACATAAGAGGGTCAGGGACCTCCACTAACTGACTGTGTGATCCCACTGAAAATGAAGGTCACAGGGACCAGGCACAGAACTTAGTCCTCTGGATATGTCATGTTAGGCTATCAAGCCTTCAGACTGACCTTAGAATTACCTTGTGATGAAGGACACAGAGATAGTATTCCCCTCAGAGTATGTTGTAAAATAATGATTTGATGTACAATCACAATGTTATGGTTGCGTTTATAGGACTAGTTTATAAGCAGGTATAAACCACTAGTGCCATTCAAATGAGCTTGGTATGGGCTGATCTCACTAGAGGGCAGTGACGAGATGCATTTGACGAACATATCTGAACCCCGTAAAGTGTTTATATCAAATAAGGCCCACTGTGTCTGTGGCGTGAGGCTCTGCATCACGGTGGGTGTGACAATAACACCACAAAGGAGCTGTGTCTGTTTGATGGTGATTTGGTAAGGCTACAGGGTACATAAAGGACCACTTTAAGAACTACGTGTGTGTGTGTGTATGTATGTATGTGGCGTGTGTTATACAGTACATGTGTGCCTGTGTATGTGTGTTCCTGTTTGCTATGTTTGTGTGTGGGTGTGTATGTGAGTGTGTGTGTTTGGGGGAGTGTATGTGGCAGGCAAGCTGTCTGCACATTGGAATTGAACCTGACAGCACAGCTGCTGATGAAAATTTGAACACAGAGGGATGCCAGGCTGTGGACAGCATTAGAGCACAACTGATAAAGGTCAACTCATCTCTAATTGTCCATCAGACCCCTCCATAAAAGGTACAACCTGACACCTACATAGTGTGTTAACACAGATGTTGATAAGGAAAAAACAAAACCCATAAATGAAGCTTGTTGGTACTTCCTAGGTTTATAATGGGGTGGGGTAGGCGGGGGGTGCTTGAAACAGATGATGCTTCTCTTTTTACAAACAAAGGGTCAACCCCAAACACAATTCAAGTGCATGTCCAGTGAGATATAATGCAAGCAATGAATGAGTGATAAGCTTCCAAATGTCACACCACATCAGCTTGAGCATGACTTATCAGAACATTCAAATGCCAACCCTTTAATAGCAGGGGGAAAGTTTGTGAGTAAAATGTTCTATCACAGTCACATCGACCCAAGCCAGAGTAGTGAGAATGATCCACACCTGTTTTAAATTCAGTGTTGTGATTACAAACAGGAAAGAGTTAAGATGGAGCGAATATGCCTCTCAGGTCTGCCAAGTCTGTCTGTGTGTGTGGGATGTTGTATTCAGACTGGTGCTCTCCTCTCCCAGACACATGAAACATGCCTTAAACGATGACTGCAGCATCCCCAGTGTGTGCCTTTCAGCTTTCACATACAGAGAGACTGACTCATCCTCGTGTGTGCGCGCGCGTATTTGTGTGTGTAGGGATATCCATCTTAATCCACTTCCATTATGAACCAAAAAGTATTGTTTCCACAAAACAATTTCCATCCTTTCCTTCCATGTCTATATGGATCTCTTCAGCACGCTCAGACATACCTTATGCCCTGTACTGACCCCTTTTACGAGTGCTAGCTGGTTGGCTGGCTGAAACAAGAAGCTGAAATGAATGCACTAGCTAAGATTTCTCACCCTCTTGTTAACCCTCTTTGTCTGAAACCAGTCGCTCACCTCAAGCACCATCATCAGCTGCTCGTTCTCCAGCCCCTCTCACTGACTTTATGATTACTGGCTGGCCCGGCTAAGGAGGGCTCACCCCCACTTTAAGTGATTACTAATTACAGTGTACAGACAAGATGCTACTTGGTGTTACTGGGGAGACTACCAAACTAACTTACAAGTGCCTCTACATCATCACTTTTCCTTGCTGTCAGTGGTTGTTTTTCCCCTCTCATCGTCGTAAGTGGTGTACGTTTGTTGATCTGTGAGTAATTTTATTCAAAAGATAATGTCGCCATGTCTAGATGCGAGAGAGACTTTTGAATATGAGTTCTTATCTTGTTTGAGATTTAGGCTTTTAGCTTGTGCAACAAATACGACTTTTTCGGTGCATAGTGGAATGCATTTTTAGTAGACAAACATATTTGAGCAAATATAATGAATGTTGTTTTTGAAATGTGAAGCGTAGTTATGTTTGTTTTACAGTATACCTACAGTGCCTTCAGAAAGTATTCAAACCCCTTGACTTATTTCACATTTCATTGTGTTACAGTCTGAATTCAAAATGTATTAAATCAATATTTTGGAGTGTCATAGCAAAGGGGTGTGAATAAATGAGATATTTCTGTATTTCATTTCATTTTCAATAAATATGCAAAAAAAACTTCTAGAAACGTGTTCACTTTGTCATTATGGGGTATTGTGTGACGATGGATGAGACATTTCTAAAATTTTATTTAATGCATTTTGAACTCAGACTGTAACACAACAAAATGAGGAATATGTCAAGGGGTATGAATACTTTCCGAAGGCACTGTACATGTAGACCAGCATAGAGTAGCTGAGGACAGCACACACATTTTTCAAATGACCCCCTTCTCAATCACAAATCATTTGGCACCAGCCACTGAAGGTAAGATGTCTCCCTTAATATGTCACAACCGTCACATGCTAAACTAAAGAAATGGCCAAACAAAGAGAGGGAGAAACAGAGGAGGGACTTAGGGGAGAAATTCTCATTCCGTCCAACCTCTCTCCATCACAAAGTAATGTGCTTTCATCCGCTTTCAATTCCCCTTATCAATCGGCAGCAGGAGAGGAAGCCGTCAATACTTAAAGTGACAGTGGCATTAAAGGATGGCCTTCATCTCCAGTCTCATGGGGAAAGTGACATTTAACTGCACACCCAGGAACCTGTCACTTGTTTATTGCACAAGACAGTCAGTGGATGAACGTTAAGGAGGGGTGGCCTCTGCTGTAAATCACTGCGGCTGTAGACCACTGCATTCTCCCAGACAAGTCACATTAAAAGACAAGTTCCAARAGGACATCTTGTCAGATAATATGTAACAGGCTTAGGGAGCCAAGGAGGAGTGTCGGCTGTGTCAAACTGATTAAAATGAGAGTGGTGGAAAGTACTAGCTATCATGTATCTACCATTTGCGTCAACACAATGCACAGACAGACAATGTGTTGTAAGGAGACTCAAGGGTTTGTTTTCAGACTGTAAACTCTGTGGCCATGGGCACAGAGTTGGGCATGTGGTGTTGGATGGCTGGGATTGAAGACCGACAGCAATATATTGCTCCTCTCAAATATCTCTGGGAGAGGACACATGCCCCCAGAGCAATACTACAGAGCTGATTCCAGTGACAAAACATGTCCAAATGTGCTTCTGGCAATCAGCTGTGGGGTATGAGATGTGACACTCATACTTGCGGGGAAAACAACGGTCATCTCACCAGCAGCATATGGTCTGTAAATCTACACAGCTGTATCTATGAGAGACATTTACAACTGGCTACTTTACATGGGGCCACAAAGCCCCTCTGTCCTTGGTCGTGACACGTGTCACAAAGACATCACAGTGCCTGTGCGATTGTCCTCGCAGTGAATGCTGTTACGCTGCTTTTTAAGACATCTGGCATGCAATTCAAAACAACAGACTGAGCACTGAGCTACGTCGTTTTCCAGCATCCATGAATGGTGATAGAATGAGAGTTACACACCCAGGTTCAGGGACGGCCCGGGAGTTTTTTAGTGGGTGGGGGTTCAGTCAGGGTCTCAGCTTACTGTTGAGAGTTASAATAGTAGAACACAAGGTGCAGTTTCGATATGTGGTTGTGCATTAGCAGTTTTCCTCCTGTTGTGTCAGTCACTGACAGTCAATTAGCCCATTTCAGCTAACATTTTTTAGATTATAGTCTAGTGTTTCCCAACAGCACTCATTTTTGTTGTAGCCCTGGACAAAAACACCTGTTTTGACTTGTCTAGGGCTTGATTTTAATAATATATTTTTTATTTATTTAACTAGGCAAGTCAGTTAAGAACAAATTCTAACAAAAGGCAAAAGGCCACCTGCGGGGACGGGGGATGGGATTAAAAATAAAAATWWAGGACAAAACACACATCACGACAAGAGAGACACCACAACACTACATAAAGAGAGAACTAAGACAACAAGGCGGTGAAGCCAATTGATGAGCATGTCACGCCCTGATCTGTTTCACCTGTCCTTGTGATTGTCTCCACCCCCTCCAAGTGTCACTTATTTCCCCCAGTGTATTTATCCCTGTGTTTCCTGTCTCTCTGTGCCAGTTCGTCTTGTATGTTTGTCAAGTCAACCAGCGTGTTTTTCTCATTCTCCTTTGCTATTCTCATTCTCCTTTGCTATTCTCTTTTTGATATTCTTCCCAGTTTTGACCCCTTCCTGACTATGGACTACTTTCCTGCCTGCCTGATCATCCTGCCTGCCCTGACCTTGATTCTGCTTGCCCTTTGGTACCTTTTGAACTCTGAACTGTTTTTGACCCTTTTGCCTGTCCAAGACCATTCTCTTGCCTTATCCTATTGGATTATTAAATATTGTAAGACTCCCAACTATCTGCCTCTTGTGTCTGCATCTGGGTCTCGCCTTGTGTCATGATAGAGCATCTAATATTGGGTCCCTGGTGTACTGTCGTGAATGTTGGGGGAACGGGAGGGCAGATGGGACAGGGGGTGATGGGTGAGGAAGGGGGGTTACTGGGAATCCTAACAGAACAGAGACCGGGAGGGAGTGGCTCAGGGTGGCAGTTTCAGGCTGCCTGCTGACTGGCGATTGGCTAACCTCCCAGCCAATGACTCCTGAAACAAATTAAGTGCCACAGGAGGCCTGCTCGGGTTTATTTCAATTTGGCAGAGTCACCAGTGAGATTTCATTCCTAATGACCAAAAGGGGTCTGGGAGGGAATGGGAGAGGGCTTGCTCTGGGTGTCTGTGTGTGTTTGTTATCCCACAGCTGGGAGCGAACGGGAGAGGGCTTGCTCTGGGTGTCTGTGTGTGTTTTGTTATCCACAAGCTGGGAGGGAACGGGAGAGGGCTTGCTCTGGGTGTCTGTGTGTGTTTGTTATCCCACAGCTGGGAGGAACGGGAGAGGGCTTGCTCTGGTGTCTGTGTGTGTTTGTTATCCCACAGCTGGAGGGAACGGGAGAGGGCTTGCTCTGGGTGTCTGTGTGTGTTTGTTATCCCACAGCTGGGAGGGAACGGGAGAGGGCTTGCTCTGGGTGTCTGTGTGTGTTTGTTATCCCACACTGGGAGCGAACGGGAGAGGGCTTGCTCTGGGTGTCTGTGTGTGTTTGTTATCCCACAGCTGGGAGGGAAGGTTGGAACAGAAACATAGGCCAGCAGATAGAGACCTGCTTTACTTGAACATGATTGGTCAATAAATAGATCAATATTTTTCACAAAATACAGTATTAATTACATAAAATGTGTAACATTTGCCTCTGCATTCCTTTCAAGTCTGTTTGCTGTTCTTGTTGAGCTAGCTCTGGTAGAGGTTTCACAGTCAGTGAACAGGTTGGTGCTGGTGTAGATGGTCACTATGAGGAAGTGGAGCTGGGGTCATAGAGGGTCAACATAACCAGTGTCAATAAGAAGAAATCTTAGTTGTGGACTTCTAGTGTGACTACATTGAAACTATACAGTTGTAGAGCCCATAGAAAGAGTACAATAAACCACATCAGGACCAAATGAGGAAACTAACAAGCAAAGAATGAGTTGGCACTAACGCTCAATACATATTATCGTATTGTCTTGGCACACCAATAATACACTGGCCACTAGATTTCAGCCTGTTTTGGTGGGAGGGAGTTGTGGCCTTGCATGGTGACATCAACATGCTGTAAAATTAGTTAATAGACCAATAAGAAAGAGTTCAAATCCTCATGTTCAGTGTTCCCCACCCAACTCAAACCACTGACAGTCCTAGCAAAACKCTTGCTTGAGAAATAGCTCTTTGCTAAGAAGGCGTACTTAATTGTTGCCCAGAAATGATTTGATATTGCGATAAAAATGGCTGCATTGGACCTTTAACAAGGCTTCTTCCAATGACCAGATCATCCACAGGCTAATTAGCCCAGCATCCTGACAACACTGAAGGTTAATGCACTTTAAGGCGCGAGGAGAGGGTTGGAAAACCCTGCTTTTACATGATATACAATAAATGTAAATTAGTATTATCTAGACTGTAGGATGTACTGTATGGGTGCTTCCCAAATAGTACACTATTCCCCTAGGGCAAAATTTGTGCTCTAAAATAGGTTACAGGGTGCCATTTGGGATGTAGACATACTGTAGCAGAGGCTCTGCATCAAGGCCACTCTACTCACCAGCTACAGGAAGGTGAGGTAGCGCTACCACCAAAGATATCTCTGCATGTGAGGCCCTAGAGCTGCTAGCCCGTAGTACAGATACTTTTGGCCATGTAGTGTATGTGGACACCCCTTCAAATTAGTGGATTTGGCTATTTCAGCCACACCCRTTGCTAACAGGTGTATACAATTGAGCACACAGCCATGCAATCTCCATAGACAAACATCAGCAGTAGAACGGCATGTACTGAAGAGCTCAGCGACTTTTAATGTGGCACCTTCGTAGGATGCCACCTTTCCAACAAGTCAGTTCGTCAAATTTCTTCCCTGCTAGTGCTGCCGCGGAAACTGTAAATGCTGTTATTGTGAAGTGGAAACGTCTACGAGCAACAACGGCTCAGCTGCGAAGTGGTAGGCCACACAAGCTCACAAAACAGGACCGCCGAGTGCTGAAGCGCGTAGCGAGTAAAAATCGCCTGTCCTCAGTTGCAACACTCACTACCGAGTTGCAAACTGCCTCTGGAAGCAACGTCAGCACAAGAACTGTTCGTCTGGAGCTTCATAAAATGGGTTTTGATGGCCGATGCAGCCGCACACAAGCCTAAGATCACCATGCGCAATGCCAAACGTTGGCTGGAGTGGTGTAAAGCTCACTGTCATTGGACTCTTGAGCAGTGGATACGCGTTCTGGAGTGATGAATCATGCTTCACTATCTGGCAGTCCGACAGACAAATCTGGGTTTGGCGGATTCCAGGAGAACTCTACCTGCCAACAGTAAAGTTTGGTGGAGGAGGAATAATGGTCTGGGGCTGATTTTCATGGTTTGGGCGAGGYCCCTTAGTTCAAGTGAAGGGAAATCTTAACGCTATAGCATACAATGACATTCTAGACGATTCTGTGCTTTCAACTTTGTGGCAACAGTTTGGGGAAGGGCCTTTCCCTAAACAGCATGACAAAGTCAGATCCATACAGAAATGGTTTGTCGAGATCGGTGTGGAAGAACCTGACTGGCCTGAATAGAGCCTGACCTCAACCCAATCGAACCCCTTTGGGATGAATTGGAACGGCGACTGTGAGCCAGGCCCAACATCAGTGCCCAATCTCACTAATGCTCGTGGCTGAATGGAAGCAAGTCCCTGCAGCAGCCTTCACAGAAGAGTGGAGGCTGTTATAGCAGCAAATGGCAGACCAACTCCATATTAATGCCCATGAGCATGTGTCCACATACTTTTGGCCATGTAGTCTATATCACCACATGCACCAATGAGTTGATAAGGCCTATAAGGAAGCCTGGAGGGAGGAAGACACAAAATACCCAGAGAATTTGCTATTCCTTCCTTCCGTGGTATGTTTATAGTTATTCACTGTTTTAATACAAGGTCAGTTGTGTTTAACTTGTTTCTAAAGCTGGGTTCTTTAATTGAATAGCAACGTCTTGATTTAATCTCAAAGTGTGACTAACCGCCCATCTGTCTGTCTTAGGACATGCGATGTGAAATAAAATAGCCAGGCTGTGTTTACTATCTTTAAACCAAAAGGAGGGCAAATGCTGCACTAAGATGCACCGCCAGCTGTTTTCTGCAAACTCACTGCCATTTTAAACAAATTATAGAGCATCTCAGTGCCAAAAGCTTGTCTTAATCTTTGCCATTCTGTTCCAATCCTTGCTAGTCTAGTTTGATCACCGCTGCTTTCACCGTGGCAAATGTATTTTTCAAATAGCAGGGGTATGAAACAGTTCCAAGGACACTGTGGGTATCGTTGCATGTGTTCCAGACTCATTGAAATGTCAGGTGCATTTCAGTGCGTGGGTGTGTGCACTGTATATCTCCAGAAGAACAAGTATGAAAAGCATAATCATTCTTTCAACCAAGACCGAGCAGGAAGCAGATACAAGAAATAGATTGTGCAGTGTCATACTGTTACAGACAGGAGACTATTGTCTGTGTCTAACACCGGGTAAATTAAACACTGGCCCTGCTGTAGTGATGTGAATGGGACGTACTCCTGCCCCGTACTTGACCCTAGCCCACCAGTTGAAGATCATGGTGCCGTGGCAGTAGACATGTAGGAAGGTCAAGTGACTGTTCTTCTTCCTCAGGATGAAGAACACCAGGAAGAGACATGTCATATTTGTGTAATTAACATGACCGTTATACAAGAATATGACAAGAAATACCGAAAACAAATCCTCAGGAGTTAGCTAGATTTACAGACATTAGTCACATAGACAGCACATAAAATGTATTAAAAGAAGAGATGTAAATATAGTCCAAGTGGTGCGGCTTACACCGTTTTTGCTTCAACCTGGGATAGTAGAATCGCCAACGTGTACTTACAATATCACTGAGCTCGATGACTTTGGAGGAGTAAAACCACCAGCAGACCTTGGCCATCTGTTCAGAACACAGAGAGGAGACATTTCAGCAGTAGTTTTAGGTTAGAAATCATTTAGATCTGTATATCAAGGCAATTGCAATGCACTGCAGTGGATGATATGAGAGAAACTTTGTTACCCGCATTTAAAAAATGCCATCCCCACTTATTTATTTAACCAGGTAGGCTGGTGGAAAACCAGCTCACTGGCATTGCCAGTGCTGTAGTGCTGTAGTCCACAGGCTGACATAATAAACTATAGTTTGCCAACCAGGATGACGCTGTGAACTGAGGAAGAATGAAAATATGTTTATCTTTTGAGTTAAAGTCTATGTGTACATGTTTTATAAACGTATAATTTTAATTGGATAATGTACCTGTAACCCCCCCCCAACCCAAAGAATTACTGAACAAATACATATTTGCTCAACAACAACAAAAATAAAGAAGACTTTTATGTCCTGAGCATCCAGATAAGACTGTTCCCTGTGAAGAGGGTGAGAAATGTACGATCCATAGCACAGTTATGATTTCAATCACGTGATTCATTGGCGAAGGGCACAGTACAAATCTAATTATAGGCTACTTTTCTGAGCAGTTTCCGTGGAAAACATTGCCAAAACCTTGAAACACCATGCTGTAGGTAGCAATATTAAGTAACCTGGTTGCAACTGTTGAACAAGAAGCTATAATATGACTGTTAAACAGCCATCACTAACACAGAGAGGCTGCTGCCTACAATCATTGGCCACTTTAATAAATGGATCACTAGTCACTTTAATAATGTTTACATATCTTGCATTACTCATCTCATATGTATATACTGTATTTTATACCATCTATTGCATCTTGCCTATGCCGCTCGATCATCGCTCATCCATATATGTATATATTCTTATTCCATCCCTTTACTTAGATTTGTGTGTATTAGGTAGTTGTTGTGAAATTGTTAGATTACTTGTTAGATATTACTGCAATGTCGGAACTAAAAGCCCAAGCATTTCGCTACACTCGCAAAAACATCTGCTAACCATGTGTATGTGACCATTAAAATGAGATTTGATTTATAATATTATTTGTGAATCTGTGAATAAATAAACAATCCAATTATAAAATAAAAAAAGGAAGAAAAACATGTTAAAATACTATACGTTTACAGGTAGAGAAATGGATAATCATCATCACATATTTGCACATAGAGTATATAACAAGGATATAGATAGGTACTGTGTACAACAGATCTAAAGCATTCAAGATGGGTAAAATAGCTACAAGTTGTCCATGCGTTCCCCTGTTTCCATACCTCATAGAACATGCAGGCAGACATGCAGACCATGGCAAAGTTGTAAACGATGAGCACAGGCTAAGGTTGACTGGCTGTCTGAGCCATCAGCTTGGGGCCCACCCTTATGAGGAGCAGGTAGCACATGAGGATGCAGGTGATTGGCACAGGTGAAGGACATAGAGACAGCATTACTATAGTTTAAGAAATTGGTATTGTACTGAGAACTTCAGTGAGCACTGTGTCTGGTTTTAGAAGCACAGAAGACTTAGTTACCTCCATTCTCTAGCACTCATTGGTAGAACAGTTGGATTTTCTGCCATGTTGTGGCCATACCTAAACGCTGTGATTAAATACCTAAACGCTGTGATTCGTTATATTCAGTTACCAATTTACATTATATAAAGTCAATCCTGACTAATGAAACTACAATAAATGACTCCTAGAAGTTTACCCCATTTCACCACTCATATACCATTCCTCATATGGAAATGTTTATGAACACGACAGTACTGCCATCTAACGTCAGATTGGTACATTATGGAATGGGACACAATTGTAAAACCTGCACAGAAATATCTGACAGCTACTTATAAAAGATCCACTGAAGCATGGCAGCCGTTTTGTTGATAGTCTACTCAAGTCAGTTGGCCAGCTGGATTAGCTTCTTGCTTCAGGAGGATTTAGAAAATCCCTTACACAACCACACTTATTCAACATCCAACCTTTTCTGTTTTAATTCCCTGTCGCCTACAAAAGATTTAACATACACTTTCTATGAAGAYTTCTTTCACAGAAGAGTAACACAGCCCTAAATCAAATAACAAGGTGTTGTTGGCATAAATAGTAGTGATGATGAAGGCATTTCCCTTGGCTATACCACTAGAGTCTAGACGAGAGGGGTATTCATTTTAACACAACTTTAGAAATGACAAATGATTTTGTCATACGACAGTAATTTATAATAGGCTCTAATAGTCTATATTCCGGTGCAAACTGAACAGAACGTACTTCGTAGCCTGCACTCATCGACCGGTTTGCACAAATTGCTGATCTGAAGGTCGCAGACCACCGAACCATGGCATGGAGATTGTTGAATTTGTCTGCCGTCCAGCGCGCCATTTTCCCAGTGTTGACGATGATATCTGACCTGAGTTATCGCGTACCATCACCCCGCGCGGCAATAAAGTAATCCATCTGCTGCGCATGGTGTTTTAGCCTATCTATTTAATGCCTTGCCCACTTGTGAGCGCTTATTTAACTTGAAAACAATTCAGGGTTTTAAAGAATGGTGAATAGATTAGATATAGGCCTAGGCCCAAACATGAACATTAATATTGTCCTATTATTTGGGAAATTCATTAGTTGACATAAAAGTGAAACACTACTGACACTGAGATGTAGCCCTGCTGCTAATTTATAATATATGGCATCACAGATCATTAGGAGCAAGGTAAAACTAATTCAACTGGGAATGCAGGTCACCAACCTCTCTTCTCTGGCACATCAGTAATAGAGCAGCTGAGTTGTTCCTCAGTTTGAGGTCAGACTAGACCCATTTTCTCAAACAACATTTGGAATTCCCTACTTCTGGCTGCCCCCTCCCCACTGTCCTTGATGCCTGTCTTATGTCACTTTATTCTGGTGATGTATTCATATTCGGTTTCCTCACTGTATCCACTGACAGTAACTGAAGACAAGCAAAATAAGTCCACCCTTTATGAACACAACATATTGAACTTATTTTGATTACATTCATACATCATCATAATCATACTTTTAATTGTGCATTTAGATTAGTTATATAGAACATAGTAGGCTTAGGCTACATGCTTGTGAATAACCAGTATCTGACCATGGAACAACCAGCAACCTGGAACCTACATTTTGGATGCCTAAGTATACCCTGAAGTCCAGCACACTGCCCTGCATGGGTTCAGTGACTGTCAGTCCCGTTTTCCTCAGGACAGCATCTGTCTACAGACACCTCAGTAAGGTTTGCCCTACAGACTTCATAGCAGAGAGTAGAACATGTCACCTGACCACATGTAGGGAAGACATACTGTATTCCAAGGGCCAAATGACTCCAGTTTACTGTACAGGTTTACTTTATCAGATACAATTGACAGGCACAGACAAAATCGAACTGAATTCATACAAAACTATTTATCAGACAGTCAAGTCTGACACACTGACACAAGCCCCCACCACCATGCTAACGAACTATTACTCGTCTCAGCAACTACACAGACGGTGTTAATTGGAGTCCTGTTTATCTGTCTGACCCATGGTTGTGGTGGTGCTGCTGCTGGTGATGTATGTTACCACCCCCCCTCAGAAAACATCTGGAACTGGGTTGCTTCAATCTGCCACTGTACTGTCTGTCTGTCTCGTTAACAGCCATTCCTGCGCTGCTCAGAGACTCGTTTCGCTGTCTGCTATTCCACCCAGCTGAGTAACTCCATTTGGATTCCTGCATAACAGTAGAACGCACTAAAGTTAACAAAATAGGTACGAGCTAAAAAGACATCACCTGGGAGAGCCACAGAGCGATCTCATTATTATTCAGAATCAGTTCCCATTATAGGTAGGGTGTGTTCCTGTTTTAGACATTCTATTCCAATGGGGCACTACAGCAGACAGTAGTGTTTTCTAATGACGAGCCAAACAGAAATGAAATGTCTGTCATTCCCTTTAGAAGTGTGCTTTCACTCATGGTGCAGTTGCCATAGATGTCCTTGTGGTAAGTGGCTCTGACAGCTGCATCTATATAGGGTAGTGGAGGAAGCTGTAGGGCAGAACTATGTGGCACGTCAGTCTCCCACATCTGTCAGCGAGAAGAGAGAGATCCATGGCCACATGAATAAGGTGTCACACCAATTACAAAGATCTCTGTAGATAGAAAATATCTAATTTAAACCTGACAGATACTTCATACCATTAAAGTCAAAGAGCAGTGGTAAGCTTTAGATTAGTGCTGACATGTTGCCTTCAATCAATACAATCCCATTCCTTATTCATGGAACATTTATAATTCTGAGAAATAATATGGACTTGGGCTGTCCCACAGAAGGACCCCTCTGTGATGGCTCTTACCTGTCGTATTGAAGTGAAGAGGTTATTCAGCAACTCTTGGAGGACAGTGGAAGTTGATAAAAGTGCTTCTTTATTGTTTGAAGTAAAACCAAGGCATTTCGGCCCTAAGCCTTCATCAGGGTTTTTGCTCCTCAATCCCTGCACCTTGGTTGGAGAGCGATGTAGTGGCAGTGTTTCATTCCCTTCTTACCTGTCATATACCAGGAAGTCGTCCATGTTTCCATATAGGGCCTCCCAGACGTCATCCTGTAGGTAGACAGGGATACCCGGGGGGCCCTCCTCTTCCGTTCCCAGTACATGGCTTCGGACTGGACCTCCCACTCATTCACAATGAGGAAAGACGTGTCTGTCAGGTTGCTGCGGAGCAGCTTGTCATGCAGGCCTTCTAGTCTACTCAGCGGGACAAAGATAGGGCAAACGTGATACAGATGGCGATATTTACTCCTCCCCATTCTATCATCATTTGAATATTGTATATTTGGGTAGGCTGCTCTTAACAACTTTCTGAAATGGATCACCGGCAGCATTTCATCAACATCAATTTGTTTGAAAATACATTACCACATCATTAGGATTTCCCCCCCAAATCTTTCCACAGTGGTRTAATAACAGTATGTTACAGTAGGCCCACAGTAATTATGCCAGGCAGATTCTGAAGACTTCTCTCTTACTTGGAGGCCTGTGTGAGGCAGAAGTGTCAGCTGGCTTTCAGTAGAGCCAGAACGACTACATTTCCAAGCGGCCCCTTCATGGGGGCCCCATGGCCCTTGATCTCCCAGCGCGGTGCCGGCTTGCAGATCTTGGAGGCATCATTGTCCCATTCTACTAACAGAGGCGATGCCCATAGGAGCCCTGGCAGAGCAGCATACAGCCTCAGAGTAAAGAGACCCTGCATCATCTTCTCCCAACCTCACCTAAAAAGAGTTCCAGGAGAGAGAGGGCAATGTCAGAAGTTCATTTTCAGATTTGATTCTCATTGCAAATCTTCAAATGCATCTCTAGCAAGGAAAATAGCTATTGTCTCTGCTAAGTACAGTACTCAATTAAAATAAACGACTGAACGACATAACTGGACTGACACAACTAACCAAAAATGTTACACTGCTGTTTTTAAGCTTTCGAGTCTCATAGCAAAGGGTCTGAATATTTTAAATAAGTTATTTTGTTTAATTATTTATAGATTTGCAAACATTTCTAAAAATCTGTTTTCGCTTTGTCATTATGTGGCATTGATGAGGAAAATGTTTTATTTTATCAATTTTAGAACAAGGCTGTAACGTAACAAAATGTGGAAAAAGTGAAGGAGTCTGAATACTTTCCAAATGCACTGTAGTTCCTGTAACATGAATCAGTTTGATAGAATCTAGTCATTACAGTTCTATGAGTAAGGTATTGTCTCCTATGCAAAATAATGTTTCACACTTTATTGGAGTGATACATGTGAATGCTTCAACACCCCCAAAAAATAAAGTCACAAGCAGCCTACTTAAAATATAGATTTATTCTTCTTCTACAGTACCATTGTTTTGATCAATCAGGGTATGCTCGCCTGCCCCTTTAGTATGTTGTCTACAAACCTCCTCCCACCAACAGGTTCTGCTTTCTAGCAAACATCCCATTAGTGATTGTAACAAAATAAGCCTCAGGTTATTCAGCCTGAGTTCAGGGGACGCAGCCAGTATATAATGCAGGTACCACAGTTCTCCAAAGGTTGTATACTGCACTGCAGTTTCCAAATGCAGCTAAACTGATTCCCATGACAAAATATAACCTACTCCTCCAATTTGTCCACTTAACATAAGTGACAATGGGGGGGCAAATAAAAACTCTGGAAACAGTGGTTAGAATTCTGCTCTTCCTTAGTATTTGTCAAACATTCTCAGCAATAAAATAAATGGCCATCTGCAGTACAGCAAATGATTAGCTWCTGAATTATGGCCCCATATTGAGCACAGAAAGGTGGCTTGATATTGCAGCTTTAAAGCATTAGGCAGACTGCTGCTCTTTATAGTTTTGATGGAGCTTATGTTTCCTTCACCAAAATAAACACCACATTTTTTWGCATAAGTAAACCATTCTGAAAACCACTTATGTGAAACCAAGTCCAAAACCAAGAATGCCAAAATCCTGAAGTATCCCTTTAAAGCAATGAGGCCCTTTATCTATTTCCCCATTGTCAGATGAACTTGTGGATACCATTTGTATGTCTTCGTGTCCTGAAGTATCCCTTCAAAACGTGTTCTTGGTTTCTCATTTTGTCCTGGGAGCCACATCCGGTCTTCATCATGGCCTGATGGGCCACGCTGAAAATTTGATAACATAGTCCACAATCCATAATTTTTGGAATTTTCAATGCTCCCTAACTATCTAGCTTTTATTTGTTGTTTTTTTATTAGCGAGCTAGACAGTCATAAAACTGTATGAATGTAAAGGTCCTTTATAATAATTTAAAATTGGTTTGAGTCATTTTAAAGTATATTGAGTTTGTTACCCCCCAACAATTTAAAAAATATATACTTATTTTTCCTCAAACCCCCCGGGCCGTATGTTTRACACCTCTGCATTAACACACACATCTCCCATTGTGCATATGCTTCCACATTTTCTTCACCACATAGGCCTACTAGCTGTCATACAGTCAGTCTTTGCTATATTGTCCTGTAAAATGAAACACACACTGAAATAAATTAAATTAAAATCTCTCTTTCATGAGATCACTCCAATGAAAGCCTCATCGTCCCCATCTCCCTCTGGACTATCACATGTGGATATGATTCCTAGACCTAGCTCTGCCAGCTCATCACACCCCATGGCTGTCGTCAACATGATTTTGTTATCCAGGCGGTTGCATAAAGTTCTATAAGAGGGCAGGGGGTAGCCTAACTCCCGGAGGAATTCATAACCTTTACCACCGACCGCACATCGGATCTTACGGGCCTTCAGCACTGTCTCGTGGGACCACACAGCTCTCCGGGAACGCTTGGTCAGTGTCAGGGCGCGGACCTGGTCTTCATACAGAAATGTCTGGAGGCCCCTCTCTATTCTGTCCAGTCTGAACATTCGCTTTTTCATTTCCTCTACCTACACAAAAGAAGAGAACATACATGTTGAAGTGTTGTCTTTTCAAAGATTTTCCCAAAACGTTGTTCTTACCTGTAAAATCATTCTAATAACTGAAAGATTGAAGGGTCCATTGCATAATTGCGCGTAACAATAACTTCCACTGAAAAAGTTTGAATGGAGAAAGTTGTTTCATCTAATATGAGGCAATAGTTTGAAATTGTTGAGAAAAAGGAGCTAGCACCACACCTCTTTCTGTAATCTGGCTGTGTGTTGCATTTCTTGTTCCAGCAGTGTTCTGTAATGTTGACAATGGATGCAGGGACGTTCCTCTGCCTTGTGTAGTTCATCAGCATCATCTTCCTCCATGCCTAGAGTTGTTTGCCGTCGTGCGTAGCCATGATCCCCCACATTGAGATCCCTCTCCACTAGATAGACAGAGCATTAACAACACATTTGACTCAGTCATTTGATCCACTGTTACGATCAGGAATGAACAGTTGTGTGTTAGATCAACAGGACCAGCATTTGCATTAGGCTTCTATCTGACAATTGTGTGCTATCTGGTAATCTATCAATATTTAATTTCACATATGTTAATGTGATTGAGAAATAAATAAAAAGTTAAGTTACCTGGCTCTGGCTTGAGTGGTAGCACTATCTGTGGGGTTACGGGATAAGGTGGATCTCGCACATTGAAAAGAGTGGGGATGGCATTTGGTTTCAGCTTCTTTCCCCCTGCTGGCGACCTGGCGATTTCTTCAAACTGACTCAGCTCAAAATGGTTCTGCAAGACATAGCTGTATGATTAACGTTAGCTGGCTACATATTGATGTATTTTCTCTTGGTGCATTATATTGCACTACAATTAACTAATAACGTTATGGTATTAAATGTGTAGGCAAACTTGTCAACGTGTTTTGTCCTAATTTGGAGTTAGGAAACTGTTCACTGATGGACCTAGCTAGCTAGCCAGTAATGTTAGCCACCCATAATAAACTTGCCTGACACAGTCTGGAATGTGGAGTTGGTAGAAAATTACGCCGGCAGTTTACAAGCCATTTCTTCTTACGTATAGGCTCTTTTGGAAAACGAAACAGTTGCTTCCCAATGGTTGTTGAGTTTGAGCAATTTGGAGCGGAGCACCCACCCATATCTAGCGAGCTAACAAGTCAAAACAGCTAAATGTAGCTAACAAGCTAACCATCAGCCAGTGTTGTTGGCGATGCAATCGAACGACACAGCTAACTAGCATGTAGCTTRGTGAGGCTAATGCTACCAGAACGTTACACTTGTTCTCATAGGAAACAAAACACTAAATACAGAATGTGGTGAAACATGATCTCATCCCAACCATTAACAAAAATATTAAGCGATGTTCGCAGCATGCCAAAAAATATGAAATTGCAAAGAAAGTAAATTCTGACTGTTTGAGCCAAAATGGCGCACCTGCCCCAACGGTTGTTTGCTGGCGTCACCGGTATGCGCTATCCAAGTAACTGCCTGCTTCAAATATTTATTCAAGAGAAGTAAATACAACATCTCACGCATTAAAATTCGATTTATGGGGACTAAGAAAAGACACCACATATATTTAGTCGAAATTGCCCCATATTGAAAATTAAGTGATTACAGAAAGGTAAAACAAATATTTTCAACAACAAAAACGGTCCACGCCTACTGTGGTCCTTTGTGTATTGACGGAAAATCTGAGAGGGCCTATTCAGACCACGTTAGAATATTTGCAGGTTAAATTACGCTTCATATTCTCCATTAATTTGGATCTTTCCAACTGGGACATCGTGAAGAATATCGCATACTAGTGCACAGAACGCTTTCATTGGACAACCGAAAACACCATGCAATGAGCTCCCCGGCCATTCAATAAGTCTAGTTACTCGATCCCACTGTCTTTAGCTAGCTAGCTAGCTAACATTAGGCTACAGACGTTGAACATTTTGGTTGTGCTCAAATATTAACCAGGTAGCTATGACATCCTCCATGGTGGTCCCTGTTATTGATGTGCAGAATGATAATTTCAAAGAACTGTGGCCAACTATGGTCCTTGCAATCAAGGCGGCCTCCTTCATTGCACTGGATACGGTAAGTGTCGCATCAAGCTAAAGCGAGTTTAGTAGACAGAAATAGCTAGCTACGTACATTGGCTTCTATATGTAATTATATGGGCCCAACAACCTTTATGTAGGTCTGTTGACACTAATAATGTCATTCTGTCTGTCTGAATGTTTTGTTTCAGGAATTGAGTGGCCTTGGAAATAGAAAAGCTTTGCTGGCAGAGTGAGTATGGCTGTTTATTAATTGAAGTTTAATATGTTTTTTTCTCATTATGTATTGTACTTTCACCATGGTATCTCAATCTCAAGTGTTGCATTGGATCTATCTCTGTTTTAATTTTTAAGATGCATAGAGGACCGTTACAAAGCCATATGCAATGCAGCTCGCACACGCTCCATTCTCTCCCTTGGGTTTGCTTGTTATAAGAAACTTGAAAACAAGGTAAAGGTCTCCTTTGCACATTGACATTCAGAAAGCTAAATATACAGTTTGACATTAATTGATGTCTGATCTCTTTCCAGGATGATGATGATACGTACCTTGTGCAGGTGTACAACCTGACATTGCTCTGCAGTGAGGAGTACGTAATTGAACCACAGTCCGTGCAGTTCCTGGTGCAATATGGATTTGACTTCAACAAACAATATGCTGAAGGTGTCCCTTATCTCAGGGGCAATGACAGGGTGAGATCAAGATTTTGTTGTTAATCCCTCAGATCCACAGAGACAAATGCACAGGTTTAAACGATACTAGGCTGCAGCTTTTATTTTGTGGACTATTCCTAATTGTTACCTTTAAGTGGTGAAGTGATCCAGTGTTCTATTCCTTTCTTGTATCCAGGGAGTGGATGCCCATGGAATGAACATGAGGATGCTGTTTGTGGAACTCCTACGGGCTCGCAAGCCTTTGGTGCTGCACAATGGCTTGATTGACATAGTGTTCCTTTATCAGTGCTTCTATGCCCAACTGCCAGATAAACTAGGAACTTTCACTGCTGACTTGTCCCAGATGTTCCCTGCTGGGATCTATGACACCAAGTACGCTACAGAGAATGAGCTGCGCTTTGCTGCCTCTTACCTGGAGTATGCCTACAAGAAGTGGTTAGTATAGTAAATACTAATATATTCAGGGCTCAATTCAATCACATCCACATAGCGATTGTTTTGACATGTCGGAAGTGAAAATGCATTGGAGCGCACAAATCCACAAGTGGCTCCCGGCATTATACCTAAAGCGGACWTTGCCATTGGCTGCACGTAGTCGCATTAACAAAAATCCSMATGCAGCCTTGTTTATAAGTTTGAACGCTGGAAGTTGATATGTAATATACACATAGATTAGGCTGATAGAAATCTGTATTATTTACTGATTTTTCAATTAGATTGTAATTATTTCTATATAGCCTATACTTTCTCGTGCTGAACTTCTAACGGGAGTGGGCGGGTGTGGCTTTGAGACAATGACTGCAAGAGCAGCTGCTCACTGATTTTGACTGAGCCAATGCAGTTCCACCTCTGACAACGCCAAGACATCCGCTATGCAGGTGTCTGCTATTGCCAGTTAATGCTTGATCTGATAGACTAAGGCCTAAATTCAATCTGACCGTAAAGCTGTGGTAGTATATCAGTGCTGTTTGCCACAACATTTTGATAAGTACAGTGCATTCTGAAAGTATTCCCGACCCCTTGACTTCTTCCACATTTTGTTACATTAGCCTTATTCTAGAATGGATTCCCATAATGACAAAGTGAAAACAGGTTTTTAGAAATGTTTGCAAATGTATTAAAAATAGATATCTTATTTCCATAAACATTCAGATCCTTTGCTATGAGACTCGAAATTGAGCTCATGTGTGTTTCCATTGATTATTCTTGAGATGTCCACCTTTTGGTAAATTCAATTGATTGGACATGATATGGAAAGGCACACACCTGACTATATAAGGAGGTCCCACGGTAAGGTCTACACTGGTTGTATTCGGTGCATGTGACAAAATTTGATTTGACACTGCATGTCAGAGCAAAAACCAAGCCATGATGTCAAAGGAATTGTCCATAGAGCTCTGATACAGGATTGTGTCGAGGCACAGATCTGGGGAAGGGTACCAAAACATTTCTGCAGTATTGAAGGTCCCCAAGAACAGTGGCCTCCATCATTCTTAAATGGAAGAAGTTTGGAAACTCCAAGACTCTTCCTAGAGCTGGCCGCCCGGCCAAACTGAGCAATCGGGGAGAAGGGCCTTGTTCCGAGAGGTGACCAAGAACCCGATTGCCATTCTGACAGAGCTCCAGAGTTCCTCTGTGGAGATGGGAGAACCTTTCAGAAGGACAACCATTTTTACAGCACTCCAYCAATCAGGCCTTTATGGTTGACTGGCCAGATGGAAGCCACTCCTCAGTAAAAGGCACATGACAGCCCGCTTAGTTTGCAAAAAGGCACCTAAAGACTCACTCCATGAGAAACAAGATTCTCTGGTCTGATGAAACCAAGATTGAACTCTGGCCTGAATGCCAAGTGTCACGTCTGGAGGAAACCTGGCACCATCCCTACGGTGAAGCATGGTGGTGGCAGCATCACGCTGTGGGAATGTTTTTCAGCGGCAGGGACTCGGAGACTWGTCAGGCTATGGGTAAAATGAAGAGTAACCTAACAAAATGTGGAAAAAGTCAAGGGTTCTGAATACTTTATGCACCACATTTCAAGAGGTAGTTAAGTTATTTGTGGTGGTCATTTTTTTCACAGCAAACTGGACAACAGCAAGTCGATTGAGGCTGGTGGTGGTGGACGCCATCTGTTCCTGGAGTTCTGCAAATACTCAGGCCCCCTGAGCAACTATGTGGACTATAGGCCCTGTCTGGCTGGGTTTAGCCCGGATGGACTTCTCAATGTTTGCCAGCGCTTCTCTGTAAGTAGTAGTACATCACTTCTCATAAACCAGGTTCTGTTGTAAAGGATCCCTAAAATGTCTGTGCCAGSATATTTCATATACTATTTTTATAATGGTAATGCAGTAATCAGTACCATGTTTACCACTGAGCTTGTGTTTTCTGTATTTGCCAGGCTTATGGTTGGTGCCCCAATGGGTCACAGTGTCCCTTGTCACATGACACTGACCTCATCATCCAGCACAATGAAAAGAAAAAGAAACGGAAGAGGAAAAGAAAGAACTCTTCTCAGGGGAAAGTTGAAGGTGCCCCCATGAGCAAGCAGCCCCATATGGAGCTAAAGCAGGACCAGGTAATCCCTGACAAAGACACCAAACCTCCCCCTCTCACAGAGCTGGTAGATGGGGCTCAGGTACAGGGGCCAGAGAGCGAGGAGAAGTTGAAGACTAAGGTGGAGGAAGGCAACGGAGTCAGAGAGCCACAGGCTGTGTCTCCAGATGAGGAAATGAAGACAGACAAAGAGGTGGAAAGAAATGGAGTATCAGAGCCACAGCCTCTGGCCACACCGGATGCAGAGAAGAAAGAAGAGTCCAAGAGGAAGAAGCTGGAGGGAGGTACCCACCGGGCAGGGTTTGACGCATTCATGACGGGCTACATTTTCTCCTATGCTGCCACTTTGACAGAGAGAGTAGGTAAGCCACCGAGCTCAGAGTCCTGGCTCCCTGAGTGTCTGAACAAGGTTTACCTCAGTGGCAAGTCTGTCCCGATGCATATCGTTAAGAGCACATTCTCCAAGTCCTTCAAGGCTCACTTGCACAAGATGGATGTCGTGTGGGGGAAGGGTGTGGTTAGCAAAGTAGAGGGAACAGTATAAACATTAAATGGAACCAAACCTATTCCTTGTTTATAAAAGCCTTTTTTAGTTCGTGTACTTTGTTGTACATTTTAGTTTAATTTCATTCAGTATTTTGATTGCAGTATTGTTTCAATAAAGGCTTTTCCTTGGTTATGACAAACATGGTGATTTGTGTCCTGAAAACCACTTGATGTTAGGCATTTCTGATGAGTAAAGTATGACTACGTTTATAGAGTCACCGAAAGAAGCAAAAGTTAAACATTTATTTAAGCGATTGGGAACATATTCCTTAAACAATGTACAACTCAAACCAGATTTGGATTAAAACAAGCTTTTTGCTAATACATGTTCATAAATCAGCCAAGACTGGGGGGGAATAACAAAATAAAGAATTCGAACAATAAATATCACAACATTGCATCCAGACAAACAGCATACAAAGCAGTAAGACGTCAAATTGATMTTTTTATAAATATCAAAATAGATCCTCTATGCAAAACAATCCTGACACAGTTTACATTTATTGCATAAAAATGTAGTGATAAACAAGAGAAGGTTAACGCATTAACATTGTTCTTTTCAAGTGCAATTTCCTATTAAAGTAGTTACTGCCTGGAGTATTTCAGTATATTAAAACAGGTGCCAAGGGAGTCATGAACCAAAGCACGAGTGAGRGCCATCCACACCCAACTAGTGCTGTTTGCACAGCTTATACCCAACAGAGCTGCTGACCAAAATAGGACCCACTGACAAAAGTGTGGTGGATCACACATTCAAGCCACACTTGAAATATTCAACACATTCCTCTATACATAGCTATACATTTTTCATGATGGAGGACAGACATACCAGTTAAAACAAAAAATGTGATACTTTGGTAGATTCTGAACCAGTTTCTCTAAACAATCCTTAAACATTTTCACACCAACATATAGACCTGCCAAACATTTCAAAATGTTAAAGGTACGTACAAACGATCACATTTCCAGTGAGTGTACATTTAAACAAACTATTGTTTTACTGGTAAGTTCACTGTTTAAGTAAGTGCTCTGTAATGTACATTTTTATTAGTCTCCATAAGAAACCTCAGTAGTCTGGTAAACCACTCATTAACTAGCCCTTTAATAAAAATGGTAAGGATCTATTCCCTACACCTTGGCTTGGACTCGTTCTTCTGAAACGCACAATCGTCTAGTACAAAAATACTACCAGTCACAATGAATCTTAAGGCAGGGATCTCAATGTTGGGAAGGCAGTGAGTATGCCGTTTTCCCATTCAGACCACAACCCTTTCTCCATGTTAAGAGTGTTAGATGTCTTACTTTCATATCATGTACAGTTGAAGTCGGACGTTTACATACACTTAGGTTGGAGTAATTAAAACTTGTTTTTCAACCACTCCACAAATTTCTTGTTAACAAACTATAGTTTTGGCAAGTCGGTTAGGACATCTACTTTGTGCATGACACAAGTAATATTTCCAACAATTGTTTACAGACAGATTATTTCACTTATAATTCACTGTATCACAATTCCAGTGGGTCAGAAGTTTACATACACTAAGTTGACTGTGCCTTTAATGCCTTTAAACAGCTTGGAAAATTCCATGGCTTTAGAAGCTTCTGATAGCCTAATTGACAACATTTGAGTCAATTGTAGGTGTACCTGTGGATGTATTTCAAGGCCTACCTTCAAACTCAGTGCCTCTTTGCTTGACATCATTGGACAATCAAAAGAAATCAGCCAAGACCTCAGAAAAGAAAATGGTAGACCTCCAGTAGTCTGGTTCATCCTTGGAGCAATTTCCAAAAGCCTGAAGCTATCACGTTCATCTGTACAAACAATAGTACGCAAGTATAAACACCATGGGCCCACACAGCCGTCATACCGCTCAGGAAGGAGACGCTGTCTGTCTCCTAGAGATGAACGTACTTTGATGCGGAAAGTGCAAATCAATCCCAGAACCTTGTGAAGATGCTGGAGGAAACAGTTACAAAAGTATATATATCCACAGTAAAACGAGTCCTATATCGACAACCTGAAAGGCCGCTCAGCAAGGAAGAAGACACTGCTCCAAAACCTCCATAAAAAWGGCAGACTACGGTTTGCAACTGCACATGGAGACAAAGATCGCACTTTTTGGAGAAATGTCCTCTGGTCTGATGAAACAAAAATAGAACTGTTTGCCCATAATGACCATCGTTATATTAGGAGGAAAAAGGGGGAGGCTTGCAAGCCGAAGAACACCATCCCAACCGTGAAGCACGGGGTGGCAGCATCATGTTGTGGGGTGCTTTGCTGCAGGAGGGCCTGGTGCACTTCACAAAATAGATGGCACCCTGATGACAGAAAATTGTGGATGTATTGAAGCAACATCTCAAGACATCAGTCAGGAAGTTAAAGCTTTGTCGCAAATGGGTCTTCCAAATGGRCAATGACCCCAAGCATACTTCCAAAGTTGTGGCAAAATGGCTAAAGGACAACAAAGTCAAGGTATTGAAGTGGCCATCACAAAGCCCTGACCTGAATCCTATAGAAAATTTGTGGGCAGAACTGAAAAAGCATGTGCGAGCAAGGAGGTCTACAACCTGACTCAGTTACACCAGCTCTGTCAGGAGGAATGGGCCAAAATGTACCCAACTTATTGTGGAAAGCTTGTGGAGGGCTACCCRAAACRTTTGACCCAAGTTAAACAATTTAAAGGCAATGCTGCCAAATACTAATTGAGTGCATGTAAACTTCTGACCCACTGGGAATGTGATGAAATAAATATAAGCTGAAATAGATATCTGCTTTTATTCTGACATTTCACATTCTTAAAATAAAGTAGTGATCCTAACTGACCTAAGACAGGGAATTTTTACAAGGATTAAATGTCAGGAATTGTGAAAGACTGAGTTTAAATGTATTTGGCTAAGGTGTATGTAAACATCCGACTTCAACTGTACATGTACTCCCATGCATTTCCCTATGGGGCAGAATATAATCACAATAAAACATTAAGGAGTAGGCAGTGATTTAAAACCAGCATACACACAAATAACCTCAAGGAATTAGAAGACCCCTGGTTTAGGGACACCTTTAAGAAAAAAACACTTTTCAGTATATTAAATAAAAACAATCTTGAAAAAATAATCTCTATCTGCAAAGCATCGATTAAGATGATCTGAGGGTCTCTCTGAGGAGTGTCTCTCTCAACGCGCCTTTTCTCCATGACCTGTTTTAGTCCTAGATGTCACACCTAAGATGGCAGTTCTGTGGAGGCGTGTATGGCCGTACATGGCACCAGTACAATGGGACTCAGATGGCCTCCGTTTGTGGCTGGGCTGAGGGTGACAGTGGAACAGGAGGTTTGTTGCTGCTGCATGCCCTCCTGGTCCTCAGCCTCCATCTCCTCACACATAGACACTACGCCCCTACTGTCCTCCACTGGGCCTCCATTCTGGGCCTGCATGGGGTAGAASAAGTGTTTGTCCTTGTCCTCCACTGGGCTCCCTTGGCTGCTGGAGCAGTCCATAGCCTCTGCACTGTCACTGGGCATGGGAGAGGGAAACCAGCTCTCATCTACTCTGTTCTCCTCCTCTTTCTTTACAGTTTCTTGACCTCCATGGTATGGCGGGATCTCCATCACAGCATATTTCCTGGCCCAGGCGCTGAACACCTTCTGCCTGACCTCTTGGCCCAGCTGGGCCGGGTCACACTTGTAGACAGTGGCAGAGAGGGTACAAGAGGCTGGGGGGCAGGAGCCATCTGAGAGGGCCAGCTGCGGGGAGGCGGGCAGAGAGCGGCACTGCCTGCCAGTGAACCAGGTCTCCTGCCACATGCCCGGGTGGACGGGGGCTCCAGAGTGGGTTTGGGTCCCAGAGGAAAACACGCTGTCCTGGAGAGAGTGCAAGTCAAACATCAGGGAGAACACTGACTTGCTTGGCACGTCAAAGAACTTGATCTTGCCTCCGCACAGGTCCTCACGGGCATTGAAGGGGTTGATCTTGCGGGCCCCTGGCATGGCCCTGGGGCCCGGGTTGTAGTAAGGGTCATGGACATTGACTTTCCTGCCTGGCTTGCGGGAGAAGATGTCTGACTGGCTGCGGGAGAGCCAGATGTTGCGACGAGGACGCGGCGATTTGGGAGGGATCTTGTCGTCCTGCAGACCCAACGAGTTTAACCTCTTAATCCCCTGGACCTTTTCACCTGGACCTGGAGAGAGAGGGAGAGAGAAGCAACAGTCAAACATCTCTTCCTCACAACACATGGGATTGTTATGAAGTGTAAGTTCCCAATGTAAACACCAGGGGGCAATATAAACCAAGAACGACAGTACAGGCAAGAGAAACAAACAAGGCACAGTCAAATTTTTACATTGAAGTAAATTGCATAGGTGGAAACATATGCAAATCATTTATAAGATATAATGTAGAAATACTAAAATGGACTGGGAAGCCGAAGGTAAACAAACAGTGAAGAGGGAGTGACTGGCCGAGGAAGGATAACTAGCTAAACAAAAGCAAAGTCCAGACCCAATACTCCCATGAACCAAATTAGAAATGAAATAGAATCCAACATACTCTGTGTATACATGGTGGTTCCCACTTAGCAACATTACTGTAGCTTATTCTTTGTTTCACAGAATAGGGTGTTTGAGAAACACTTAAGAGCTTAGAAATGTACGTCATGTGAAATTGTAGTAAGGCAACTTGAACCTGCAAGCAAACACTATCATAACAGTAGAGGAAAGGACTGGGGAAAGTAAATTACTCTTTGGGACAGAGCTGGGAGGGAAAGGACAGCTCTGGCTTGCCACTGGACCTATTTAGAGTAGGCCTGAGGTACATCCAAAATGGCAGCCTATTCCCTATATAGTGTGAGCCCTGGTCAAAAGTAGTACACTATAAAGGGAATAGGGTGTAATTTGGGAGGCAACCCTAGGGGATACGCAACAGGCAGATTACAATGTGGAGCAGCTACTGGCAGCCTCACTGCTGCTTGGTTTACAGCTTCTTCCTGGTTCCAAGAAACCATTTGTCTGCACTGTGCAGTCTTGACACTGTGCAAGAAACTGGTTGTCAAGTGGTGCAAGACTGCARGTGAACACATGGCAGTCAGGGGGAGTTGCCGCTATGAAAACCAATAATGTCAGGCGAGGTTTTAATGCCTGTACAATTGCAACTGCAACACTAGATCACAGACTTGGAGATTCAAAATCATGTGTAGTGGACATTGAAGGGAAAGTGGTAACTGAGGGGCATATTTACACTGTTGTAACTGTTTTAGGGAGTTCATCTGGTGGTGATGTTTATGGTTTTGATAATGCTAATGTTATGCTATCCTCATAAAATTCAACTCAAGAATGAATAAAACAGTCCCACTGCCTTGGCATTCAGGCTTCTGAAGGGGCTTTAGATATGAGGTGATTGGAGACATCACCTTTGGGGATGGTCTTCTTGTCATTTTCCCCACTGAGTGGGATCCTCTCTCGTCCAGACTCCTCTGCCTTCAGCCGACACAGGATCTCCTCCAGCCTCTTGACGAGCTCAGGGAATGAGGGCCGCAGCTTGGGGTCCATCTGGAGAGAGGGGATAGAGTAGCCAGGTCAAACAAGATAAGGGGTTACTACTAAATCAGATTCATTCTAATCAGATTATGTTACTAGTTTCTATTCCACACAATCAAATACACATTTTGGAAGCAGTCGTGTGTTTTGGAATAATTAAGAGATTGAGGGCCGACTCACGTTGCAGCAGTTGAAGGCCAGCTGTAGGAAGTCATGGGGACAGTCTCCTACCATGTGCTGGAAGGCATGATAATCCAGGCCAAAGTTCTATCAGGGAGGGAGTAGGGGGAGAGGTCAGACAGGAAATCCATACTTTGGGATGTTATCCATGTTCATCTATTTTTGGCATCTAACCCAACATATTGAAAGAGCTGTGCTCTTCTAAACCACCCCTGGTGCCAACATCATGTCAACTAGACCCGACATGAGTGTAATGAGTGTTAGTCTTATGTAATGTCAGGATGTATCAAGGTGATAGAGGACAGAGGAAACGTAGCAATCCTCACTTCAGTGCGAGGAAGGTAATCAGGGTCAGCCTGTATTCGGGCGATGATCTCACAGAGGACAATACCGTAGGAGAACACATCCGCCTGGAAATGGAAGAAAACAGAGACACAGACATTTAAGATGAGTTCTTAGCTTGGGTGGGTTGATGTGTAGGAGACAAGTGGTCCGGTTTAGTTCAGGGAGAGGTCAAGGTTTAGAGTTCAGAAGTCAGGGACCTACCTTCTCATTGTAGGGTTCATCTCTCAGCACCTCGGGAGCCATCCAGAAGGGAGAGCCCACCACCGCCAGCTTCTCCCCCTCACCACTGCAGGCACAACACAAGTACAGAAAGAAAGACGTTAGACTGGAGGTTATGTCTTTTGGGTTAGAGAATAATGCAATTAATTACTTCATTCAATTTGACCATTTTTATCACAACAATTAGCGGACAAACCAAACATTTGATGTTCCTTCTCCATGACTGTTTTGAGGAACACGTTTATTCATGATCAGGTACAGTGCCTTGCAATTTTCTTTCCAGACCCCTTTGGAATTCTTCACATTTTATTGTGTTACAAAGCACGATTAAAATTGATTTAACTGTAATTTTTTGACAACAATCCAGACAAAATATTCAGTAACGTCAAAGTGGAAGATTTTTTTTKTTTGTTTTTTAAAGAATAAAAATGTAATAACTAAAATATAGTCGTTGCATAAGTATTCAGCTCCCTAAGTCCATACATGTTAAGAGTCACCTTTGGCAGCAATTACAGCTAAGAGTCTTCTTGGGTAAGTCTCCAAGAGATTTGCACACCTTGATTGTGCAATATTTGCCTATTATTCTTTTCAGAATTCTTCAAGCTCTGTCATGATGTTGGGGATCATGCTTAGCCAGCAATTTTCAAGTCTTGGCTTGCCATAGTATTTCAAGCTGATTTAAGTCAATACTGTTACTTGGCCACTTAGGAACCGTCACTGTCTTCTTGGTAAGCAACTCCAGTGTAGATTTGGTCTTTGGTCGTAAGTTATTGTCCTGCTGAAAGGTGAATTCCTCTCCCAGTCTCTGGTGTAAAGCAGACTGAAGCAKATTTTCCTCTAGGATGATGCCAGTGCTTAGCCCTATCCAGTTTATTTTAATCCTGAAAAACTCCCCAGTATTTTCCGATGTCAAGAATACCCATACCATGATGCAGCAACCACAATGCTTGAAAATAAGGAAGCAGTTACTCAGTGATGTGTTGATTTGCCCCAAACATAGGGCTTTGCATTTAAGCCAGAAAGTGTATTCCTTTGCCATGTGTTTTTGCATTATTACTTTATTGCCTAGTTGCATACAAGATGCAGGTTTTGGAATATTTGTATTCTTTTCAYTCTGTCATTATTGTGGAGTCACTACAATGTTGATCCATCCTGTTCTCTCTCATCACAGCCAATGAACTCTAGCCATTTTAAAATCATCAAATGGCCTCACATGCTGAGTAGACCGGGCGTGCGCATGCGTCCACGTGCATATTGATTTTGTCAGGCCACAGACGCGATCAGGACGCKCTAGTTGAAATATCAAAATGAACTCTGAACCACCTATATTCATTTGGGGACAGGTCAAAACGCATGAAACATTCATGGCCATTTAGCTAGCTAGCTTGCTGTTGCTAGCTAATTTGTCCAGGGATATAAACATTGGGTTATTATTTTACCTGAAATGCACAAGGTCCTCTACTCCGATAATTAATCCACAGATAAAAGGGTAAACCTAGTTAGTTTCTAGTAATCTCTCCTCCTTCAGTCTTCTTTGGATTTTATATGGCGGTTGGCAACCAACTTTAAGGTGCATTGCCACCTTAATGCAGACGAGCAGTTTGGATGAAATGATTGAATAACATGTATGTGTAAATATAAATTGCAAAGCTCGTGCAAGTAACGCGAGCTGTGTGGTCAGCATGTCATGGTAAGATCCCTAAGCAGTTTCATTCCTGTASTGCAGCTCAGAATGATGACCATCTTTGATCTGTCTAGGTGGTTTAATACATAATGCACAGCTTAAAGAGAGTCAATGTCTGATTTGTTATTGTTACCCATCTACCAATCACTGCCCTTCTTTATAAGGATTTTGAAATAATCTGTGTTTGAAATTCAATACTTGACTGAGGGACCTTACAGATGTATGCATGGGGAACAGAGGAAGGGGTAGTCATTTTTTTTATGTCAACCCCTATTATTTCACACAGAGTTAGTCTAGGATTTTTTGGGGGGTGATTTGTTAAGCCAAATTTTACTCTTAACTAATTTAGGCTTGCCTAAACCAAGGGGCTGAATACTTATAGAAAGGCTATATTGTAGTTGTTTAATTTTGTATTAATAAAATCCTCCACTTTGACAGAGAATTGTGTATATTGTTGAGTAACAATTGACATATAAATACATTTTAATCATCCTACTTTGTAACACAATAAAATGTGAAGAAATCCAAGGGGTCTGAATACTTTTGCAAGGCATATGTAATAAGTCCTAGCCAGAAGAGAGCGGGGCATTCTTAACCTGCTCTGGTATTATTAGCCTAGCGCTCCAGTTTATTCCTGACCTGAACAGCACTTCATGTTCCTTCCTAATCAAATGGCCCCCTCCTACTGGCACTTGTCCATCCCTTTACCTCCCAGTACCACATTAATTTCGTACAGAGAGATTTAACTGGACTGACTCAAAGGAGCAAATCAGATTTGTTTTAAATATATATATAATATACACACATAGAAATTGAAGTCGGAAGTCAGAAGTTTACATACACTTAGGTTGGAGTCATTAAAACTCRTTTTTCAACCACTCCACAAATTTCTTGTTAACAAACTAAAGTTTTGGCAAGTCGGTTAGGACATCTACTTTGTGCATGACAAGTAATTTTTCCAACAATTGTTTACAGATACAGTGAAATAATCTATCACAATTCCAATGGGTCAGAAGATTACATACACTAAATTGACTGTGCCTTTAAACAGCTTGGAAAATTTCAGAAAATTATGTCATGGCTTTAGAAGCTTCTGATAAGCTAATTGACATCATTTGAGTCAATTGGAAGTGTACCTGTGGATGTATTTCAAGGCCTACTTCAAACTCAGTGCCTCTTTGCTTGATATCATGGGAAGAATCTAAATAAAATCCGCAGGAGCTCAGAAAAAAAATTGTAGACCTCCACAAGTCTGGTTCATCCTTGGAGCAATTTCCAAACGCCTGAGGTACCACGTTCATCTGTAAAAACAATAGTAGCAAGTATAAACACATGGAACCACGCAACCGTCATACCGCTCAGGAAGGAGAAGCGTTCTGTCTCCTAGAGATGAACGTACTTTGATGCGGAAAGTGCAAATCAATCCCAGAAACAGCAGCAAAGACCTTATAAAGATCTGGAGGAAAACCGGTACAAAAGTATCTATATCCACAGTAAAACGAGTCCTATATCGACATAACCTGAAAGGCCGCTTAGCAAGGAAAAAACCACTGCTCCAAACCCGCCATAAAAAGCGCAGACTACGGTTTGCAACTGCACATGGGGACAAAGATTGCACTTTTGGAGAAATGTCCTCTGGTCTGATGAAACAAAAATAGAACTGTTTGCCCATAATGACCATCGTTATTGGGAGGACAAAGAAAAAGGGGATGCTTGCAAGCCGAAGAACACCATCCCAACCGTGAAGCACGGGGGTGGTAGCATCATGTTGGGGTGCTTTGGCTGCAGGAGATGGTAAACTTCACAAAATAGATGCATCATGTGGAAAATTATGTGGATATATTGAAGCAACACTCAAGACTGTCAGGAAGTTAAAGCTGTTGCAAATGGGTCTTCCAAATGGACAATGACCCCAAGCATGCTTCCAAAGTTGTGGCAAAAGCTAAAGGACAATAAAAGCAAGGTATTGAGTGTCCATCACAAAGCCCTGACTTCATGCTCCTATAGAACATTTGTGGGCAGGACTCGAAAGCGTGTGCGACCAAGGAGGCCTACAAACCTGACTCAGTGCACCAGCCTTGTTAGGAGGAATGGGCCAAAATTCACCCAGTATTATTGTGGGAAGCTTGTGGAAGGCTACCCGAAACGTTTGACCAAGTTAAAACAGTTTAAAGCAATGACCCACTGGGAATGTGATGAAAGAAATAAAAGCTGAAATAAATAATTCCTCTCACTATTATTCTGACATTTCACATTCTAAAATAAAGTGGCTATCCTAACGACCTAAGACAGGGAATTCTTAATATAATTAAAATGTCAGGAATTGTGAAAAACTGAGGAAATGTATTTGGCCAAGTGTGTGTAAACTCCCGACTTCAACTGTGTGTGTGGGATTTACAGTGGGTAAAAAAGTGTTTAGTCAGCCACCAATTGTGCAAGTTCTCCCACTTAAAAAGATGAGGCCTGTAATTTATCATAGGTACACTTCAACTATGACAGACAAAATGAGAAAAAAAATCCAGAAAATCACATTGTAGGATTTTTAATGAATTTATTGCAAATTATGGTGGAAAATAAGTATTTGGTCAATAAACAAAAGTTTCTCAATACTTTGTAATATACCCTTTGGTTGGCAATGACAGAGGTCAAACGTTTTCTGTAAGTCTTCACAAGGTTTTCACACACTGTTGCTGGTATTTTGGCCCATTCCTCCATGCAGATTCCTCTAGAGCAGTGATGTTTTGGGCGTGTTGCTGGGCAACACGGACTTTCAACTCCCTCCAAAGATTTTCTATGGGGTTGAGATCTGGAGACTGCTAGCCACTCCAGGACCTTGAAATGCTTCTTACGAAGCCACTCCTTCGTCGCGCTGCCCGGGCGGTGTGTTTGGGATCATTGTCATGCCTGAAAGACCCAGCCACGTTTCATCTTCAATGCCCTTGCTGATGGTAGGCTTTGTTACTTTGGTCCCAGCTCTCTGCAGTCATTCACTAGGCCCCCCGGTTCTGGGATTTTTGCTCACCGTTCTTGTGATCATTTTGACCCCACGGGTGAGATCTTGCGTGGAGCCCCAGATCGAGGTAGATTATCAGTGGTCTTGTATGTCTTCCATTTCCTAATAATGCTCCACAGTTGATTTCTTCAAAACCAAGCTGCTTACCTATTGCAGATTCAGTCTTCCCGACCTGGTGCAGGTCTACAATTTTGTTTCTGGTGTCCTTTGACAGCTCTTGGTCTTGGTCATAGTGGAGTTTGGAGTGTGACTGTTTGAGGTTGTGGACAGGTGTCTTTTAAACTGATAACAAGTTCAAACAGGTGCCATTAATACAGGTAACGAGTGGAGGACAGAGGAGCCTCTTAAAGAAGAAGTTACAGGTCTGTGAGAGCCAGAAATCTTGCTTGTTTGTAGGTGACCAAATACTTATTTTCCACCATTTTGCAAATAAATTCATAAAAAATCCTACAATGTGATTTTCTGGATTTTTTTTCTCATTTTGTCTGTCATAGTTGAAGTGTACCATGATAAAATTGCCTCTCATCTTTTTAAGTGGGAGAACTTGCACAATTGGTGCTGACTAAATACTTTTTCCCCACTGTATATATATATATAATATATATATATATAATATATATAATATATATATATATATTTTTTTTACCTTGGGATTCAATTTGAGTGTTGATCATGTCATGGTCATGTTTGATAAATAAGTGTTTCCGTGGAAATGACTTACTCTTGGTTGGGAATCTTCTCAGCAAGACCAAAGTCCCCTACAACTGCCGTGTAGCCATTCTCCTCAGACTTGATCAGGCAGTTCTGAGGATAAACAGTGAGCATACATTCCATCATTAGCTTCCATCAAAGCTCCCATGCACAAGAAGCCGATTTAGCCAGATAATCACATCTTACAATAACATATGTACTCTGCAGAAAACCAGTTTCCAACTCCCAAGGTTTGAAGAACAGAAACAGAAGCGTGTGTTGCTGTATATAAAGGCTGACTAGATCGATGATTCTTATCTCGGTTGTAGAAAGGAGACACAGGTGCATCTGAAATTGCAACCTATTCCCTATATAGTGCACCAGAAAAGTAGTGCACTTGGTAGGGAATAGGTTGCCATTTTGGACGCATCCATCCACAGTTAACAGCCACCCACTTTGGAGGTTAGGTCCCGGTGGAAAATGCCTTTGGAGTGCAGGTAGCCCAGGCCATTGGCAATCTCACAGGCCAGCTTGAGCCTGGTAGCCCAGCTCAGAGGCTTGTCGCTGTCCAACAGCTGCTCCAGATTCCCACCGTTGATGTACTGCAGAAAGGTCGAGAGAGAAAGCACAATGCTCCCATTATTAAAATTAGGCTTCAGTACAAAAGTACACATTACGAGTAGGCCTAAATGCACATGATCTCGAATTCAATTCCCATATATAGGCCTACTGTGTGTACCCTATATAAAAAGGTAGAGAAAAGGTACTGCACTATAAGTCAAGTCATTGTTACAGCATCCTGTCGGTCATTTGGGGCTACTCTACACACCACTCCATTCCATTCCGAAAGACAGGTCAAAGAACTCAATTGAGTTACTCTGAGCGCTCTAAACATAGCATCAATCTAATGCCAGGCACATTTGGGGACAGTGACAGACACAGACGGGACTGTGTGCAGGGAAAGCAAAGTGAAGTGGGAATCTGCTAGAAAGTAGCTCTCTCTTTTATGTTGTGCATGTCAGCTTTAATCATGACAGGCTTGGCTGTCCCATATACAGAACTACTATGTGACAATTAATTACAGAGAGAAATGAAAGTTGACAAGAGTAACGAAGAGAGTAAGACAGATTGACTGACCTCATTTCTCTGGGCCTCCCCAGTGGTTCTAGACTGTTGTGTTTTCGTTTTCTTGGCAAACTGTCACAATGACTTCATTGATGGCTTAGGAAAGTTAACATTACTCAAAAGTGTCTGTGTTCACACAGCTGGAACTGTAAATATCACAATATATGAACACAGCCTATACCTTTTAATGGGATTAGTGAGCAGAATTGGGTCTGCCCAAAGTGAAGAGGTTACAACGTCACTCAATTTTGACTTGTGCTTCAGTCTACCTTTGTTCAGGTAGAATGTTTGAAGTAGGCCTGATAATAAGTCAACCCAGACAATATACTGTCCAGGTAGGCCTATAGTTTACCACAGGACATGCATGCGATACAAGTGAAAGAAATTGTTGGATATGCATGTCCATGAGTCTAAGCTTAGGCACTAAAAGCCCCCCACGCTGTAAGGCTCTCTACACTACCTCCTCTGTCTTCCCTCCCCCTGCCCTGCAGACCATTCCCAAACCCAGACGCAGGAGAGGATTACGTCGGCTTTACCTTACAAATTCCTCTGTAGCCCCCCTGCATCTGTCGTCTGCATGCCTAATGCTCCACTAGGAGCCTCCCCTAAATGGATGAAGCCCATACAAATCTTGCTGCCAGTCGGTCTGTGTGGATATGATCCACTCCATGCATCCAGTAGGTTTATAGACGAGACTCTCCAGATCAGAGGAGTGAGCGAAGCAGCGTAAGCCAAAGCTAGGCACACAGGGAGGCCCAATTTAGGTTATAAGGCCACATCACCTCACCTCCACCCCAAACCCTTACACTGTCACCCAGAGAAGGGAGTGTGAGGCCATTGACACGTGATCACAGATCAGAGACAGCAGGAGCAGTGGACAATAGGAGAAGAGGGGCAAAACCCAGGAAGTTGAAATGTCTTAACATGATAGAGTAACAAATCTACACTGATGCTATTCTTAGAATTTCTCAACTGATATTATTGACCAGCTGAGGAAACTTTCCTCAAACTAAAGAAAAGCCGGGGGACTATGGGGGGAAAAAAGCTAAGAAAGATGGAAAGAAAATGGGAATTTCATTGTCTCGTGACCACTGCAAACATCTTCAAATAATGTTGTAATCCCCAAGTGGGTCATGGATTACCCAGATTATAATGCTCCTAATCGGTATTTGCCTAATGTGTAGCCTATATCTATCAAGCAGTGGGAAAGCAGTGCAGAGGTTACTGTGCCAACCCAACGGTCCCAATGAGCTTTATACGGAGGAGTGATTGTATCTAAGCCTGTGGCTGCACAGTAACTTGACTCTTCATTTCCTACCATGGAGGTCCGTCAGGCCCATCGCTAAATTCAGGATCCAGTCAGAGTAAACAGCACTGGTAGCTAGCAGCTAGTTCTGATAACACAGCAGTAGCTACAAAACATAACCACATGATGCAGTGTTTTCAGTATTCACAGCCTGTGGCTTTAGGCTGCTGACATCAAAGCCCAAGAGACTGGGGGTGGGGTGAGCAGAACCGATAGACTGTGAGAGCGGCATCAGAGACCTTTCCCTCTCTCCCTCCCTATTCATCTCCATGGATCCACATATTGGATAACTTCCTGCTATCGCTCACTTTACACGAGTGCTTGGGTGAATGTGATGTGGCAGACAGTCGTAAAGCTTTTTCCCTAACTAATCAACGCTAATCATTAGCAACAAGAGAGCATGGACACACACACGGGTTAAAAATAAGATGAGCTTGAAAACAAACCTTAGCCCTAATGGAACCCATCCCCTGGCTGCTCATTGAGAACATCAACACACACAGCTTTATTTGTGCACATGTAAACTGTGCCTTCAGGCGAACACAAGGTTCTTTCAATTACAGGTCCCTGTACTGGGTGATGTGTCAATGTTCACCTGAGAAAAACCCCTGGGCACACAGTCAAACACCTTTTCATTATATTCACACTGCTAGGTCACCTTTTAGAGGGTTCTACTTGTCTGAGACTTACTCATGTAATATAACATCAAACTGACTGTCCTGCAACATGACTCAGAGGAATATGACAGTATTAGCTACATTAAAAGTAAAACACATCTCGGCCTATACTGATGCTTGAGGACCCATCACGTTTCTAGAATCACATTCCATTATCGAGTGGACAGAAAACTGAATAAGAACACAGAGTGTCTCAACGTTCCAATCTGAAACGTGACAGCCAGCGACAGTCAGCCTACACCTGAGATACCCATCTATAGGAGGCTCTAAGACACAAAGGAGAACAGCGGTTCCTCTTACCTCAGTCAGAGCATGGAGCTGGCCTTCCTGAACACACACACCCATGAACCTAGAGGAAGACAAAACAAAGAAAAAAAGATTGGTCATGTTTCCATGTAACTACCACAGTGATACATGTGGTGGAGACATATTTTCTGTTGTGCTTCTCTCACGTTGCCAATTTCTTTTTGAATCTTGATCTATATTGACATGACTAAGCTATGGGGGTCCAGAATAAAACATGTCTGTGTTTGCACAGGCAGCCAATTGCGATTTAAAAAAACAACTAATTTGTCTTTGGACCAATCAGATCAGGTCTGAAAAAGATCTGATGTGATGGGTCAAAAGACCAATTAGTGTAAAAAATATCTGACTTGGGCTGCCTGTGTAAATGCAGCCTCGGTAGTACAAAATGTCAATCTGGCCGAAGGACAACATAGTCCTTTTGAGAGAAAAATACCGGAAATGGTTAAATATTTCTGCACTGGTGGGCTGCAAGACAAGACCAAACAAGAGGTGCAAACAAGAATGTCATTTTCAGGGGGGAAAACAAGGTTCACTCTCTTGACCTGCATTCAATCTCTTTTTACTCTCTTTTGAGGTACTGCTTACAAATCTTAACAGGCCGGAGTCACAGTCAAGTCAATTTCTTCTAAATGACACAAATTGCCTGTATCAATATCCTAACACGCGGGCCAGGCCGCATGCACAGCGAGTGTTGAAGTTGAGTTTATTGAGTTATGACCCAATAAACGTGAGACTTTGTGGGTCCTCGAAGGGTTCCTCAGACAAAGACCCCCCTCATGCTCGTCTGCCCACCCCCACAGAACTAGCTGCAACAAAGCTGTGATTGTAACACAGCACATACAGGCCCTCTCTCTTTCCCACCCACCACCTACAGCAGAATGTGAGCTCTGTAGAATATCATCCAGTACAGAGACACATCGGGTGTTGAGAATGGCAGAAATCACGGAGAAACTTGAACAACCTCAAGGATCATGCAAAGCCTCGAACAGCCTAATCCATGAGGTTATTACATTCACAGATTAGAAATAGTTCAATATTATTGTCAATGACAACATAAAACATGGTCATACAATTATGTATCCAAAACAATATGTCCCGTCATGATGGGTTTGGTCAAATATTGATGCCCATTTTGCAGGCTCACAACGCTATACGAAAATAAAACAGCCTTGGTGAGAAGTGAAAAAGGAAAGGGCGTGCATGTCAATGAAATCCAAACTCAGGATGTCGTTCCAGAAAATCCATTGTTAATAGGTTTCTGACCTGCTTTCTGCGGAATCAGGGAGATCAAGGTCCCCCAACTGATTCCATTACAAAGGCGAATGTCATTTTGACAAAAAGCTACAGATCCAAGTCTCTTAAAGGATGAAGTGTTAAAAAAATTACTGATATTTAGTCACATTCTAAAAAAAAATATTATTATTTTTTAAGACAGATTAGGCTAGAAGTCCATAAGAAAATAAGCCTATTTATGAATACGGCACCATAACTCAACTTTACTAGCCCTGTATTTTACCCAATTTTTTATATCCCCTTGAGATATAATTAATTCAACACCATTGCACAATATTGCAGAAGGAATTTTATGTTTCTTCAATGGACAGATCGCTATACAAACTATACAAAATATTGATGATGGTGGTGCGCCGAAGAAAAACTATGCCGGATATAGTTAGTGGTAGACATCATTTTGTTTCCTGGAACTCACCGGAGGATATTGGGATGGGACAGTCTGTTCATCAGTTGGACTTCTCTCAGCATGTTGGCTCGATTACTGCTCAGTTTGTTCATCTTCAGAGCCATCACCTGGCCCGACACTCTGTGGCGCACCTGCAACAAACACAACAATCCGGTAATTTAGGCGATATCTAGGAAGTTACACTGAAAATGAACACTTCTCTCTATAACCATACAGCTCCCTCAATATTCCCTTCTAATGAGAACACTATTCTCAAAACATGATCAATATTCCAAGATCATGGAGCATGGCTTGCTCTACCCTTGCTCTAACCTTTCATTCCAAATCCAGAAACCATAGCAATAGGGAGTCAGCAGGCCTATTTCTACTGTGAACTAGGTCAGTTACTGGACTTCCTTGCAGCATTATCTCTGATGTGATCAAAGATAAGTGGCTGACTGTCATCCACAGTTGTGCACTAGAAAGAACAATGAACTGAGGCTAAGGAAATGTAGGCTATGCTTTGGTAGAGAATACATAGCCGAACACCTACAACAATAAAGAACTCTGTATATCCCTCAGCTTAAGTCGGATTGATATGCTTTCTCAGAGGGCCATAACCACAGGAAGTTATGCATTAGGGTGAGAAAATGGTGAGCTTGATCTGCTACTGCTCACTTCCTCCAGCTGAAATATTAAGACATTGAAACCAACAGTCACTAAGAATATACTAAATCGCTCCACTCAGGTCAAAGTCTGCAGGTACAATAATAGATACAATGCATATAAATGGTTATATACTGTGCATGTTATATTTTTCATAATCACTACAACCCCTTTCCTACAGATATGAGTGGTATATCAACACTGTTGGAGAGAGGAGATAAAAGGAAGTTTGAGGTACAGAAAAAGGAAGCAGACCGATCTAGGCCTTACTTATATAGCATTTGGATGAGTCTCTCCAGTGACTAATGCTTCTTCAGCCACTCTTGAAGTTCAAGTACAAAGGAGGAGCTAGTCTTCCTCTTCCCTGGAGTAAAGGAGCAGGCAGCAGATGGCCTCCTCTAGACCCCCCCACTCACACTCTTTCCCCAACAGGAGAGAAAAAAAGAGAACAGTCTGGCTCAAACAAAGACGCATAGGCTGCTCCAGCAATGTAGATCTATTGTCCCCTTGCTTAGACAGATATGGAAACCTCATTACACATTAAATATTTGGGTCCATTAAGCACTTACAGATGCAAGTATTCTATGTCGTCAGTGAGATGACAAATCAAACTGACAAGCAACGAGGGTAAATATCGTTGCACTCATAAAGCCGAAGTCATCACATGAGCCAGAACCATAGTTCCTGTCTGCATTGTATCTCGAGCGGAAAAGACTGGAAAAAAGCTAGCGATGCACGATATCGGAATCGGCCGATATTAGCTAAAAATGCAAACATCGGTATCGGCTTGATGTCTAGTTTAACACCCCGATGTGCAAAACCGGTGTCAAAGCTGACGTGCATACCTATATAACGTAGGTACATGACATAATGACGCCATTACGGGGGCGGCAGGGTAGCTTAGTGGTTAGAGTGTTGGACTAGTAACCGAAAGGTTGCAAGTTCAAATCCCCCAGCTGACAAGGTACAAATCTGTCGTTCTGCCCCTGAACAAGCAGTTAACCCACTGTTCCTAGGCCATCATTGAAAATAAGAATTTGTTCTTAACTGACTTGCCTAGTTAAATAAAGGTTAAAAAGATGTAATGTAAAATTTTGCGCTATACGTGCAACACAGCATTCCTAACCTGGCCCACAATGTCCGTTGTGTGGATCGAGCAGTCAACAAGTCAAGCAGTCATTTGAAAGAGTAAGAACATTTCAGCAAGACAACTCAAAGGCGAAATCCATTAATGCCAAGATAATGGAATTCATTGCCCTTGACAATCAACCGTTCTCTGTCGTGGGCGATGTTGACTTTTAAGACTGGTCGAGCACCGGTACACACTACCAAGGGCGCTACTTTTCAGATGTTGCCCTACCGGAGTTACACAGTAATAGCGTCACTGCTATTAGCTTCACGACTGACATTTGGACCAGCGATATCAGCCCCATGAGCATGCTGAGTCTGACAGCAGTGGGTCGTCGAGGATTTCGTACTGGGGAAAGTCGTATTGTATGCTCATGAATGTGCTGGTTGTCATACCGCTGCTGCCATTTCAATGCCATTTGAGAACATGTTTGATACTTTGAAACATGAACACACTAGCTAGCTCCATTCRAACAACTGACTCGAGAAATAAGCTCATCAACTGTGCCTGCAGCAGACGTGATACCCTCGGTCACGGCACTGAAATGCCTGCTCAACAAAACTGCCGACACAGGCTATGAACAAGCGAGTCGGTGGCATTCTCTCTTTACTGTGTCGCCTCCATGGTCGATGCTATGTACAAGGACCGCTACTTCGATGCAGACAAGAAACAGGGTTTACGTGAAATGTTACATACACAGCTGGACAAGATGGAAACGGACACAGTGACAGTGCGCACCGAGGAAGAGAGGCCATGGACAGACAGAGCTGAAACTTCACTGCTTGACATGTATGATGAAATCCTGGTTGAGAATGAAACGACTGAACAAATTAACAACGAAACAGCACAGCAAGTAAGTGAAAGAAATAGGTTTTGATTATGTTTTACTGTTAATGGGGACATACGTGAATGCCAACAAAATACCTTTGTCAGTGTGGTGTGTGTGTAACCTTTATTTGACTAGGCAAGTCAGTTAAGAACAAATTCTTATTTACAATGATGGCCTACCCCGGACGACSCTGGGCCAATTGTTCACCGCCCTATGGGACTCCCAATCACGGCCAGATGTGATACAGCCTGGATTCGAACCAGGGACTGTAGTGACACCTCTTGCACTGAGATGCAGTGCCTTAGACCGCTGTGTCCATGTGTGTGTGTGTTAACTATTTAACTGTACTAGAATGCTTAAAAGGCCAGTAAAATGTTAAATATCGGTATTATTTTTTAGGGGGCAAGGAAAATATCAGATATCGGTCAAAAACGTAATATCGGTGCATCACTAGAAACAGCTGATGCTATAACATTATAATGGCCCCAAGGATCAAACAACAGCGTTTATAACATGGGTGAGCGTTCAGGTGAATGGAGGAAGAAATGTATTTAGCATATGTTCAACAAGAGGAATACATGTAGGGCAGCAGGCCATAATCATGTTGAAGTTGGATGGGCATTCCCTCCCTAAAATACATGGTGTAATTACTTCCCCTCAGACAGCCTGGGGCAGGAGCCTACACGCTGCCCTCCCCCCCACCAAGTCAGTGATCGGTACTGTGTGAGTGGTGTGCATTAACCCTTTGAATTCAATGAGCAGTGAAGGAGCGGTCCCAAGGCAGACTGCTGTGACCATGCTCGGAGGCAGGCATTAGCCTACACTGTGCCGCATGGCTCCAGACCTAGCAACACCTTCACTTCTTTCAATTTAACTGAGGTTATCATTTACTATTAGATATGTAAACTGCTCAGCATTCTATTTCTGTTCCATCTGCATGTATGACTAAGATGCAAGACATGGGACATGGGTGGGTGCTGACATTATTGTGGTACTTGTGCAATCAAAAATAGAATACTCAGACTGACTTCAGTAGGTAGGGCTGAATTCTATAGTCTACACCTAATTGCATTGAAAATAAAAATGCAAATAGGCTTAACTTCCAAGAGCGCTGAGGGTGGAGGAAATGAAAACGGGAGTTACAACAAAAGTGAATGTAGGCAGTTTACTGATGTTTTGAGGTCAGGTTAAGGACTTGACCTATCAGATGTCAACAGCCATCTCTGTGCGAGTACCAACTCTGTCAGGTTGAGTTAGTGTAATTTACGATACAGCACTTACCCGAGAGCCATTGTAGCCTAACTACCAATCCCATCACTAAACCTCTTCAGAGGGAGCTCTCCGAGTCGTAACCACAYCGACATGGAAATATATAAGGGCTTTTCGCACGTACCAAATCCGTCCATTGTGAGAGAACCGATCAATGTAATAGGGAGAGGCCACATGAGTATCTGCATGCTCTAAGGGCATGTCTGACCTCAATGGGGGCTGGTCCATAACCTAACATCTCTGGGTGGTTTGGAGGGAGGTGCAGGGTTTTCCTATTCTGCACAGAAGTCAATGTATTAGCTAACTGCATTGCGGACCACTAACATGTTTAATTATAGAATGAGGGCAGTGTATGAGATCATAGGTTTCTAAGTAATCCGGTGTGTGTCCAAATGACACACCATTGCTTTACAGTAGGGATGGGCAACATTGCGGGGGGTGGGGCCACMAAAAAATCTGAACTTATCATGAGGAGCTACAATGGCTCACGGGACTGTGTACCCACATCCATACCCACACATGCAGTCAGAGCCAGCCCTAGCCTTTTGGGGGCCCTAAGGGAAATGTTGTTGCAAGGTTTTAGAGTTGATTTCCTGCAATTCTACAAAAATGTCCAATGGGGCAGAGAGAAATGTTTGCAGTTTTTAATATGATATCTGAGAGAGAGTGACTAACAAAATCAATTTGCCCCCCCGGGCAATAATTCAACCGTGATTATGACCATGACTACAAGTTTAGATGGCTGGCTAGACTAATTTACCAATCGATTTTTTGTTGTTGTTGCCGACATGGGTTAAGTGACTGAGAAAAACTACTGATGCACAACCAAATCTCAAAATGTCAGCCCAATTATTTTTCCACTAATTCATCTTTTGACCAATCATGGTCAAAAGGCCAATAAGTGAAAAAATATATAAAAATGTGTCTGCCTGTAGAAACGCAGCCTACGTACTGTTTGACATGATTCTTTAGGTACAGGATGCAATTTAGGACATGTAGGTCTCACRGGGTTAAGCTTAGATTAATTTAATGTAGGGATGCCAATAATCTGAGATTTGTTTTGGTACAAAATCTCTTTCTCTGAGCAATTGTATATATATAAAATAATTTTAAAAAAAATTTTAGCATACAAGATAGCTTGGTATTTGTGTTTTTTATTTTATAGTCTGTTTTTATCATCTTTATCAAAGGTACCAATAACTTGGGGTGACTGTGTTGATATGAATTAATTAGCTGTCCTCAGACAACAACACCTACCAGCCATAAACCTCTTGCCTTTCAGGTCAAGCATAACAAACTCACCCTGTAGACCTCTGAGAAGAAGCCAGAGCCGATCCACTCGCAAATGAAGTCATCAAGGCGCGTCAGGCAGGAGAAGGCACTGATCAGGGCACGGTAGGATGAGGGGCACACTCTTCCCAGCTGAGACGGGGCCCATTCCCCTCCTCCTCCACCATCCAGGTCATCGAGCCGGTCAGGCCTCATGGAGGGGAAGCCGGCGATGGAGTTSCGCTTGTTCCGATCCATCATTGCCTCTTCACTGTGAACTCTGTGGGGGACTCCTCKATGAAAGTTTCACATTTTCGACAACTCCTTTGCAACTCTTTACAGCCCTAAGGSGAAAGAAACACAAAAATCCTATCACAGCAGGCAGACTGAGAAAATGGTGTGTTTGGGTGGTTTACAGGCTGCAGAAGACCAGCCAGAAAACACAAAAAKATGACAATTTTCAGCTGTTATCCGTAGCATCTGTATGGGAAAAAGGGTGATGTATGTACCCCTGAAGTATTGTAACTCATAAGCGTGTGTGGTGTGATCTTATACGCATGTCGTTCATTTAAGATGGAATACGTCGTGTTGCCATGAGGGGGATAATGAGCCTAATCTATTTATCACATTCCTCTGACATTTCCTACATTTTGTCCCTCAACAAGACAAAAAATAAAGACAAAAGCATTACTTTAGATGAGGTCAATCTTCTTAGACACACACGGCAGGGCTCCAACCCCACCTCTCTCAACAAGTTCACAAATAATGGCTCTAATAGGGATTGATTGTCCAATTATATGAGATTAAGCCAAGATAAAGCTAAAGTCCAAGACTGGGATCCAAAACAAACCAGGGAGCCATGAACAGGAACAAAAGGAGACATAAGAACCCCATAGTAATGATCATAGGAAGCATCCCTTTGATTTAAATTATTCAGGACCCCTGATTTTCCCAGCATGCACAGGTCTACTGAGTTTACTSAAAGGGCTGGTTGTACTCCCCTTTTCTTGAGTTAGAGACTTCATTAGAGAGGATCTATTAAACTCTGGGAAAATAATTATATTTATTTTTAATTCAGCCTCCTGCGAGATTCCCATCCCCCATCCAATCCCAAACAACTGAAATCAAATCGTCCAAAGTTACTGGACTGGTTCAGGGATCTTTTTGCTGCTTGAGCCGTATCCTTAAAAGGATGTTATCCTCCTCTACTACTAAAAGCATCTTTGCCATTTAGCATTTGTATGACAATGATCAAACACCCACTGCCAAGAATGAGTAAAATAGCCACTTGAAACAGTCAGCTTTTCAGAAGCAGAATGAATGTAGAACATATGAGGTAGTTCTTCCATTTCAATTGCTGCTAGGCCTTGTCTGGATAAAAAAGAAGAAGATGCATTTCCCTTCATTCAAAGCAGAAACAACGYATGTCATTTCAACCCTCCCACATTGTGGCTACTGTATACAGGCAAAGAGGGATTTCTCCAGTCTAAACACTAACTTCCCTCCCTAGCATCTCAGCAGTAGCTACACGTCATAACTGGTGAAAAACAATAAGGCCAGTGTGGACATAATGCATGCTTCCAAAGTGATACATCTAAGACTCAACTATAAGGAACTCCRCAAGGAAAAGTGGAGGAATTGGTACAGAGGGCTGGGCCACTAATAAATAAAAAAAACATACGGGACATCCCTGTGGTCCCCTGAGGCAATGTTTTTTTTAACCCTATACAGCTGTGTAAATGGGCTACAATAAAAGGTGTATATTGTAAATCATCCTAACAGGAGGGTCAACTGGTTATGAGGAAGTGCAAGATTGATAATCCCCATGAAAAAAGGGATGAGTGGATGAGGGTAGAAAACATAAAGCATTATGTATATGCCTATAAATTAAAATCTTGTTAGGTTTCTGTTGTGAAATAGATAGTCAACGAATTGCATTCACCACATGAGTTATTCTTAGTTTCACTATCTGAGCCCTATCTGTTGTAAATGGTGCGTATTAGGGACGGCAACAGCATACCTGACATTCCTGAGATTTTAAATAATGACCCAGCCTTGTTCATAGATGAGGGCCCAATTTCTCCTGATCTGGAATCGTCAACCTATAACCTAGCAACTAAGATATCTTGAGCTTGGATACAATATGCTGACCAAATGATTGTCTAGTTAGTTACTAAATGGTCACATTACTGTTAGTTAATTTGAATGGCTGGCTTCGTTAACTAACGAGCTTGCTAAATTAGCTAGCAAACTCGCAGGCTGGCAGCAGTGGCAGAGTTATCAAGAGTTCTTACCTTGCCGTGTGTCATTAAAATGATGAGATGATGGACTCTTCAACAACTTGATGAAACAGGCCAAACTTAGTTCCATCTCATTGCAATAATAGCTTGCAGGCTATTTGATATACTCACCATGCACGAGCTAGTAGAGTAACGTTATCTAGCCGGCTAACTTTATTGTGGTTAGTTGGCTAGCTCGCTGGTCTAGCTAGATAACGTTAGCTAGTTTAGTTTGTCAACAGTCCAAGACAAGATGCTAGCTAAAAAACTAGAAGTTATGCAGCAAACGCCGAAGTAACTCTAGCTAACTACACGAAGTATAGTTGACCTTAAACCGTAAACTCACAGTCCCCCTTATGTGGCATTTTGTTTTCTCATTAGTAAGACACAATTGCCGTCTGCCGTGGTTAGATATTTCAATATTTTGACAGCTCTGCTGCGCAGTGTTGGTTGGCTCCTGCAACACTCCCACTGAACTGCCCTCCTCCGCCTTTTTACGTCCAGATTGACAGCTGAAGCTTCCATTCACGGACGAGCCAGCGACACTGTTTTACTTTAATGGGGTGGTGTGTAATGTACAGTATTTTATTATCTACTGTGTTAGCTCGAATATTGATATTAGTGTGAAAGTATATAATCATTTTACCAGCTGTGAATACTAATTTACCTCTACTATGCATTGACTCTAGTCTACAGTTATTTCACATGTCACTCTACTACAACACTAATCACTTAATTTGAAACATCGATTTTGTTCCAATTAAATAAAGTAATAACATAATCAATTGTTATTCCACAGATTGCGTAATGTTGTCAAATAATTCCCATGTTAATATGTCTAATATGGACATTGTCCGCCATCTCATGGAGGAACATGGAACTGAATGTCTCGTGAAGGAAACGCGAACCAATGAACGAACTACAACCCATTGATTTACGTAGCGAGTAGCGACTGGCGGCGAGTAAACCTGCGAAAACGTTAAATTCCAACTAACACATGAGCCAAATGAATCGTATAGCAAAACTGAAAGAGAGATTATAACCGGCTACAGAATGGCAAATGATGGCGTGGACTACACGATTGTGTTTCCAGATGCAATGGTCTCGGGTGAGCAATTTGTTATCGATAGCCTTGCTAGGCTAGCTAGCTAACGACACGCATCTAGCTACGTTATCTGTCACCTGAGTGTCACCCAGAGCCATGGCATGAGCTATTTAGTCAACGTTGGCCCTGGCAGGTTTGTCCATAATTCAGTGACAGCTGAATTGGACAAACTCAAAGGCTGTTTGCTAACGTTAGCTAGCTAAATTAGTTGTCCTTGTTAGGTAGCTAGCTAATTTACTACGTTAAWCAGATAACTTATTTTTTTCTTCTCTCCTTTCAGATAGACACTGGCATGGAACAAAAGAACCAGTTGTCATACTGCTGGTATGGGCTGGATGCAGAGACAAACATCTTGCCAAGTACAGGTCAATTTATAACGAACAGGTTGGAGTTAAACTATTGTGGTGTTAATGATTCCTGTCATTTCAATAAATTATTAATCTACTTCATTATTAATGTGTGACTTACCTTTTCCCCCTTTTTGTTCCAGGGTTGTGTCACTATTTGCTAACAGGGCCCTTGAAGACAGTATTCATCTCTGAATCTTTTGGCTACAAGGAGCTGAGTAACACTGCCCACAAACTGCTTGAGATACTCTATGATTACGAGGTGGAAAACAGTCCCATATTTTTTCCATGTGTTCAGCAACAGGGGATTCATGCTTTACCGCTACATTGTTGAGCTCTTGCACAGTCATAAACAGTTCAGCACCCTCTGTATAGTTGGGGCTGTGGTGGACAGTGCCTGTGAGTGGGGCATTACGGGCTCTTACAGCCACTCTGGGACCCAAAATCAATGTGATGTTGAGGTATGTTCTCTTGGCACTGTTTTCTGTAACAGTTTTCCTGCTTAGGGTGGTTCTATACCCTGTGACCAAGTACATCCACAAGAACCACTACGATGCCGCCCGGGAGTGCCCTCCTACCTGGCCACAGCTGTACCTGTACTCCAGAGCTGATCGAGTGATTCGGTACAGTGATGTTGAGCTCATGGTCAAGGCTCTAAAGGAGAAAGGCGTGTCTGTTGAAAGTTTTGACTTCAAAACCCCTGCCCATGTGAGCCACTTCCGTGASTTTCCAGAGGAGTACTCCAAGCGATGCTTGGCTTTCCTGACCAACTGCATGAAGGATTCAGAAGGGACCCAAACAAAAAAGCGATACTTGATCCAGCATTGAAAGCACACTACTGTAACATTTCTCAAAAGTCTATGTTACTTATGTTTTTGTGATTATACTGTAATGTTACACATGTACACTACCGTTCAAAAGTTTGGGGTCACTTAGAAATKTCCTTGTTTTTTAAAGAAAAGCACTTTTTTTGAGGGCCATTAAAATAACATAAAACTGATCTGAAACACAGTGTAGACATTGTTAATGTTGTAAATGACTATTGTAGCTGGAAATGGCAAATATTTTATGAAATTTCTATATACTGTTGAAGTTGGAAGTTTACATGCTTCTACACCTGCATTGCTTGCTGTTTGGGGTTTTAGGCTGGGTTTCTGTACAGCACTTTGAGATATTAGCTGATGTACGAAGGGCTATAAAATAAATTTGATTTGATTTGAATTTGACACACCTAGGTTGGAGTCATTAAAACTTGTTTTTCAACCACTCCACAAATTTCTTGTTAACAAACTATAGTTTTGGCAAGTCGGTTAGGACATCTACTTTGTCCATGACACAAGTAATTTTTCCAACAACTGTTTACATACAGATTATTTAACTTATAATTCACTGTATCCCAATTCCAGTGRGTCAGAAGTTTACATACACTAAGTTGACTGTGTCTTTAAACAGCTTGGAGAATTCCAGAAAATTATGTCATGGCTTTAAAAGCTTTGAATAGGCTAATTGACATTATTTTAGTCATTTGGAGGTGTACCTGTGGATGTATTTCAAGGCCTACCTTCAAACTCAGTGCCTCTTTGCTTCACATCATGGGAAACTCAAAAGAAATCAGCCAAGACCTCAGAAAAAAAATTGTAGACCTTCACAAGTCTGGTTCATCCTTGGGAACAATTTCCAAATGCCTGAAGGTACCACGTTCATCTGTACAAACAATAGTACTCAAGTATAAACACCATGGGACCACGTAGCTGTCATRCCCCTCAGGAAGGAGATGCGTTCTTTGGTGCAAAAAGTGCAAATCAATCCCAGAACAACAGCAAAGGACCTTGTGAAGATGCTGGAGGAAACAGGTACAAAAGTATATACAGTGGGGAGAACAAGTATTTGACACACTGCCGATTTTGCAGGTTTTCCTACTTACAAAGCATGTAGAGGTCTGTCATTTTTATCATAGGTACACTTCAACTGTGAGAGACGGAATCTAAAACAAAAATACAGAAAATCACATTATATGATTTTTAAGTAATTAATTAGCTTTTTAAGTGCATGACATAAGTATTGATCACCTACCAACCAGTAGAATTCCGGCCTCACAGACCTGTTAGTTTTTCTTTAAGAAGCCCTCCTGTTCTCCACTCATTACCTGTATTAACTGCACCTGTTTGAACTCGTTACCTGTATAAAAGACACCTTTCCACACACACAATCAAACAGACTCCAACCTCTCCACAATGGCCAAGACCAGAGAGCTGTGTAGGATACAGGGATAAAATTGTAGACCTGCACAAGGCTGGGATGGGCTACAGGACAATAGGCAAGCAGCTTGGTGAGAAGGCAACAACTGTTGGCGCAATTATTTGAAAATGGAAGAAGTTCAAGATGACGGTCAATCACCTCGGTCTGGGCTCCATGCAAGATCTACCTCCTGGGGCATCAATGATCATGAGGAAGGTGAGGGATCAGCCCAGAACTACACGCAGGACCTGGTCAATGACCTGAAGAGAGCTGGGACCACAGTCTCAATGAAAACCATTAGTAACACACTATGCCGTCATGGATTAAAATCCTGCAGCGCACGCAAGGTCCCCTTGCTCAAGCCAGCGCATGTCCAGGCCCGTCTGAAGTTTGCCAATGACCATCTGGATGATCCAGAGGAGAATGGGAGAAGGTCATGTGGTATGATGAGACAAAAATAGAGCTTTTTGGTCTAAAGACCTGAACCCAATAGAAAATCTTTGGAGGGAGCTGAAAGTCCGTATTGCCCAGCGACAGCCCCGAAACCTGAAGGATCTGGAGAAGGTCTGTATGGAGGAGTGGGCAAAATCCCTGCTGGCAGTGTGTGCAAACCTGGTCAAGAACTACAGGAAACGTATGATCTCTGTAATTGCAAACAAAGGTTTCTGTACCAAATATTAAGTTCTGCTTTTCTGAGTGTATCAAATATTGTCATGCAATAAAATGCAATTAATTACTTAAAAATCATATAATGTGTTTTCTGTATTTTTGTTTTAGATTCCGTCTCTCACAGTTGAATGTACCTATGATAGAAATACAGACCTCTACATGCTTTGTAAGTAGGAACCACTGCCGATTTGCAGGTTTAAAATACTTGTTCTCCCACTGTATATCCACAGTAAAACGAGTCCTATATCGACATAACCTGAAAGGCCGCTCAGCAAGCAAGAAGTCACTGCTCCAAAACCCCATAAAAACGCCAGACTACGGTTTGCAACTGCACATGGGGACAAAGATCGTACTTTTTGGAGAATTGTCCTCTGGTCTGATGAAACAAAAATAGAACTGTTTGCCCATAATGACCATCGTTATGTTTTGGAGGAAAAAGGGGGAGGCTTGCAAGCCGAAGAGGAATTGGGCCAAAATTCACCCAACTTATTGTGGGAAGCTTGTGGTAGGCTACCCGAAACGTTTGACCCAAGTTAAACAATTTAAAGGCAATGCTACCAAMTACTAATTGAGTGTATGTAAACTTCTGACCCACTGGAAATGTGATGAAATAAATAAAAGCTGAAATAAATCATTCTCTAGTATTGTTCTGACATTTCACATTCTTAAAATAAAGTGGTGATTCCAACTTACCTAAGACAGGGAATTTTTACTAGGATTAAATGTTAGAAATTGTGAAAACTGAGTTTAAATATATTTGGTTAAGGTGTATGAAAACCCTTTTGCAATTGTTAGCACAGCTGAAAACTGTTGTCCTGATTTAAAGAAGGAATACAACTAAGTATCTGGAGCATCACCATTTCTGGATTCGATTACAGGCTCAAAATGGCCAGAAACAAATAACTTTGATCTGAAACTTGTCAGTCTATTCTTGTTCTGAGAAATGAAGGCTATTCCATTKGAGGAATTGACAAGAAACTGAAGATCGACTGAAGATAGACACCTCACAAGTCCTCAACTGGCAGCTTCGTTAAATCTTACCCGCAAAACACCAGTCTCAATGTCAACAGTGAAGAGGCAACTYGGGGATGCTGGCCTTCTAGGCAGRGTTCCTTTGTCCAGTGTCTGTTCTTTTGCCCATCTTAATCTTTTCTTTTTATTGGGCAGCTTTTTTCCCCCCGACTCTGCCTAGAAGGCCAGCATCCCAGAGTTACCTCTTCACTGTTGACGTTGAGACTGGTGTTTTTCCGGTACTATTTAATGAAGCTGCCAGTTGAGGACTTTTGAGGCTTCTGTTTCTCAAACTAGACAATCTAATGTACTTGTCGACTTGCTCAGATGTGCACCGGGGCCTCCCACTCCTCTTTCTATTCTGGTTAGTGCCAGTTTGAGCTGTTCTGTGAAGGGAGTAGTACACAGCGTTGTACCAGATCTTCAGTTTCTTGGAAATGTTTCGCATGGAATAGGCTTAATTTCTTAAAACAAGAACAGACTGAGGAGTTTCAGAAGAAAGGTCTTTGTTTCTAGCCATTTTGAGCCTGTAAATGAACCCACAAATGCTGATTCTCCAGATACTCAGTCTAATGAAGGCCAAATGTATTGCTTTTTTAATCAGGACAACAGTTTTCAGCTGTGCTAACATAATTGCAAAAGGGTTTTCTAATGATCAATTAGTCTTTTAAAATTATAAACTTTAATTAGCTAACCCAGCATGCCATTGGAACACAGGAGTGATGGTTGCTGATAATGGGCCTCTGTACGCCTATGTAGATATTCCATTGAAATCAAATCAAATCACATTTTATTGATCACATACACATGGTTAGCAGATGTTAATGCGAGTGTAGCGAAATGCTTGTGCTTCTAGTTCCGACCATGCAGTAATATCTAACAAGTAATCTAACAATTTCACAACAACTACCTTATACACACAAGTGTATAGGAATGAATATGAATATGTACATCTAAATATATGAATGAGCAATGGCCGAACAGCATAGGCAAGATGCAGTAGATGTTATAGAGTACAGTATATACATATGAGATGAGTAATGTAGGGTATGTAAACATTATATAAAGTGGCATTGTTTAAAGTGACTAGTGATACATTTATTACATCCAATTTTTTATTATTAAAGTAGCTAGAGATTTGAGTCAATATGTTGGCAGCAGCCACTCAATGTTAGTGATGGCTGTTTAACAGTCTGATGGCCTTGAGGTAGAAGCTGTTTTTCAGTCTCTCGGTCCCAGCTTTGATGCACCTGTACTGACCTCGGCTTCTGGATGATAGCGGGGTGAACAGGCAGTGGCTCGGGTGGTTGTTGTCCTTGATGATATTTTTAGCCTTCCTGTGACATCGGGTGGTGTAGGTGTCCTGGAGGGCAGGTAGTTTCCCCCGGTGATGCGTTGTGCAGACCTCACTACCCTCTGGAGAGCCTTGCGGTTGTGGGCGGAGCAGTTGCTGTACCAGGCAGTGATACAGCCCGACAGGATGCTCTCGATTGTGCATCTGTAAAAGTTTGTGAGTGTTTTTGGTGAAAAGCCACATTTCTTCAGCCTCCTGAGGTTGAAGAGGCGCTGTTGCGCCTTCTTCACCACGCTGTCTGTGTGGGTGGACCATTTCAGTTTGTCCGTGATGTGTACGCCGAGGAACTTACAACTTTCCACCTTCTCCACTACTGTCCCGTCGATGTGGATAGGGGGGTGCTCCCTCTGCTGTTTCCTGAAGTCCACGATCATCTCCTTTGTTTTGTTGACGTTGAGTGTGAGGTTATTTTCCTGACACCACACTCCGAGGGCCCTCACCTCCTCCCTGTAGGCCGTCTCGTCGTTGTTGGTGATCAAGCCTACCACTGTAGTGTCGTCTGCAAACTTGATGATTGAGTTGGAGGCGTGCATGGCCATGCAGTCATGGGTGAACAGGGAGTACAGGAGAGGGCTGAGAATGCACCCTTGTGGGGCCCCAGTGTTGAGGATCAGCAGGGTGGAGATGTTGTTTCATACCCTCACCACCTGGAGGTGGCCCGTCAGAAAGTCCAGGACCCAGTTGCACAGGGCGGGGTCGAGACCCAGGGTCTCAAGCTTAATGATGAGTTTGGAGGGTACTATGGTGTTAAATGCTGAGCTGTAGTCGATGAACAGCATTCTTACATAGGTATTCCTCTTGTCCAGATGGGTTATGACAGTGTGCAGTGGGCAGTGTGATTGCGATTGCGTCGTCTGTGGACCTATTGTGGCGGTAAGCAAATTGGAGTTGGTCTAGGGTGTCAGGTAGGGTGGAGGTGATATGATCCTTGACTAGTCTCTCAAAGCACTTCATGATGACGGAAGTGAGTGCTACGGGGGCGATAGTCGTTTAGCTCAACAGGAACAATAGTGGCCCTCTTGAAGCATGTGGGAACAGCAGACTGGGATAGGGATTGATTGAATATGTCCGTAAACACACCAGCCAGCTGGTCTGCGCATGCTCTGAGGACGCGGCTAGGAATACTCGTCTGGGCCGGCAGCCTTGCGAGGGTTAACACGTTTAAATGTTTTACTCACGTTGGCTGCGGTGAAGGAGAGTCCGCAGGTTTTGGTAGCGGGCTGTGTCGGTGGCACTGTATTGTCCTCAAAGCGAGCAAAGAAGTTGTTTATTTTGTCTGGGAGCAAGACATCGGGGTCCGCGACAGGGCTGGTTTTCTTTTTTTAGTCCGTGATTGACTGTAGACCCTGCCACACACCTCTTGTGTCTGAACCGTTGAATTGCGACTACTTTGTCTCTATACTGATGCTTAGCTTGTTTGATTGCCTTGCGGAGGGAATAGCTAYACTGTTTGTATTATAAAAATAAGCCGTTTCAAGCAACAATAGTCATTTAGAACATTAATAATGTCAACACTATATTTCTGATCTATTTTATATTTGAATGGACAAAAAATTTGCTTTTCTTTCAAAAACAAGGACATTTCTAAGTGACCCCAAACTTTTGAACGGTAGTGTATAAATCTGTACTAGGAAATCTGCAACTCCACTGGACACCTTATTTCAAATGCTTAAGTTTTTGGAGTTGAAGACAACAAATCAAAATTATACAGGTGATAACCAAATTGGTACTATTTGTGAATCTTAAATCTTTAATCCACTTGTTGATGTTTTCAAGTGAATGTGATTGACTACGAATGAATGTGCTTATTAAACATGTGTTTTTCAATTGTGCATTCTATAAATTAAAAAAGCATTATGTCATCATTTGCCTTTCATTTGGTCTACTTGGTTAAAAATGTGGAACTGTAGATTACTTTGGAAAATTGACAATTCAAGTTTGCCCTGGCCCTTACATGATTTTTTTTATTTTTTTATGATAGGTTTAAAGGGGCAATCAGTAGTTGCTACATCTGTTTTTCAAATTACAAATGAATGATATGCACCTATTGATTCTTGAAGAATAGAACTTATAAATGCCTCATGAGCTTGTGAACTCATGAACTGTCATACCCCATCAGAACCCAAAATGTATGCTTGTTTTACTCCAATGTTTGTAAACAAAGTAAATGATTAAAAAAACTCTGTATAGCCTCAAAACATGGTTCAAACTATGTTCATCATGGATGGTCAGTCCTTGCATCCTTAGCTCTGTCTATGAATTTGATAGTGGTTACATTTCTCCAGCCTCATCCCTCTGCTTTTTATCAAAATGGGTGGAGAGGCGCTTTGTTATTGTTTCAACTGCTGATTGCCGCTTTAAACAGTTGATTACAATTAAATAACATGTCTCAGTTGTGGTAATGCAGTGTAGCATTCATAATTACTTTATGCTGAAATAGTAAATATTGCATCACACAAAAGGTAATTTGTAGGTATTATTTCTGACTTAAATTTTTATATTTATATCCTCTYCCACTCAACCTAGCACTGCAGATTGTGCGTGGCTACCTTTGGCCTTGTCTAAAGAGAGATATGTTACCTCAAGGCAGACAAACTCAGTCTTTGCCTCACCAGACATCAGCAATAGTTTGAAGAGCAGGGCTCTGAGTTGGTCAGGCAGATATGATTATTGAATGTCTCTGACTGTCATGTTTGACATTTTGAAGCGAGTCATTGGCATTTGTCTCTCCGGAAGGCTCACCCTGGCACTTCATACATCATTTAGAGCCACTCGAAGGAAAATGAGAAGGGAAAAGTTTATATATCTGCAGAGACAGATGAACATCGCTTATTGGAGTGCATAGTAGATTTTTTTTGTTCCCTTGGCTTGGGTTGGGTGGCTGCATGGCTCATGTTGCCAAATGGTTGTTTTGGAAATGTTTGACAGCGATGCAGACACTTCCTGCTGACCTGATTTAAACCTAACTGACTCTCTGAGTTTAAGGTTTGAACTTTTCTTTTAACAGAAAGAAAAATGTAAATGTACTGTTAGAATGCTGGAGGTGGTTAACAACGCAAGGAGACAACATGTCTGGATAAAAATAATGAGATGAAGAGCAAGCATGAATAACCATTTGGATTGTGTTCCCAATTAATGAAAGTCTGAATTGCAATATTACAAAAGACATTAAATAATTCCTGAGGTGATTTGTGGATAAACTATGGCCAAGTCTATGACAATAAAGACACACACAGCGGCTCCTAGTTGGAATGGTTTGCCAAATATACAAACCTTAAAGGGGAGTGTGTGTGTGTGTGTGTGTGTGTGTGTGTGTGGTGTGTTCTTTGTCTTTGTATACATTTATTTTCTTTAACTTGGACGACCTTAATATTCCTGCCTTATTTTCTCAAAATGTTGATATGGGGCATAAATGGGGGGATTTGTTCTAATTACACAAAAAAAATGTTGATGACATGCTTTATTTAAATGGTTTTGCATATAGTCTCAATCAGCTGACACGAATGAGGTAAAGTTGACACTAAAGTTGAAATAGAGATCCAGTGTAGGATTGGTTGAAATTGGAGCAAAACAATGTCAGGTGACAATTGAAATGTCAGCTGAAGTCGTCACAAATACACTAGTCATCTGTAATTGAAACCCTCCTCATCTGGTGTTTTGCATCTAGTTTATTCATTATTTTGTTAACTTAAAAAAGAGTAAACAATAACCAAAGACGTTGTTCTGTGATTTTAGCAGTACATGAAAGGGACTATTCAGAGATTCTCTGTTGGTCAGTATTCTATTTGAGTGATTCACCAACATTTGTCTACGAGCAAAAATAAATGGGCAAATATCTTCCAAAAACCTGTCACAAACCTCCCAAAAACGGTCAAACAATTATTCATATACTCATCCAAATATAAAACTATTCAATCTGTTCACTAACAGGCAAGGTCTATAGGCACTATAATGGCAGCATTGTTGTGAGTCAAATTCTGGAAAACTAGGCAGGGCAAATCAATGTGTTCACATAGGCCTATAGTAGTTGTTGAGCTGTGTTGTGGCCACACTGAACCACAGTAACATTCCTATGCCTGTGGAGGGCAGCATTTAACCATTATTTTCAACAACAGTATTTATTCAGCGTCTCACCACATTACATACAAAGACTACACAACATATTATTTTTATTTAAGTGTGTATAATTACTGTAATCTTTCTCATTGCTATTAAAATATAGAAAAGGTCATTGTTCACATTTAGTTGTGTATTTTACAGTATATTATTTTACACAATTTTACCATCCAATGGCCTTCAAAAAATCGCAATGCCTTTATGATAGACTTTCATTGAGGTAACACTAGTCAGGCTGTTACTGACAGTCGAAGCTCTAAAGAGGTTGCTCTGATCTGAAAATGCACTGAAATTGACCCAGAAGTTAATGAAGTCTCTCGTCACAATGAGGGAAAATTGTGGTGAARAGGAGTCAATGGGCCTCTTTAGCCTCCTCTTCCATGGAAAATGGCCACTGTCAAGCTCCTTAAATTAGCAGATGCTCAGCGTTCATACAGCAAGCAAGGCAAGCACCAAGATGAATGGTGCTAAGTGGTAGAATTTGGCAATAAAGCAACATTTTCTCAGTTTAGTATCATATACAGTACCAGTCAAAAGTTTGGACACACCAACTTATTCAAGTTAATTTGTGTAATTTCTGTCGTTCTTAATGCGTTTGAACCAACCAGTTGTGTTGTGACAAGTTAAGGGTGGTATACAGAAGATAGCCCTATTTGGTGAAAGACCAAGTCCATATTATGGAAAGAACAGCTCAAATAAGCAAAGAAAAACGACAGTCCATCATTACTTTTAGACATGAAGGTCAGTCAATGTGGAAMATTTCAAGAACTTTCAAAGTTTCTTTAAGTGCAGTCGCAAAATTCATGAAGCGTTATGATGAAACTGGTTCTCATGAGGACCGCCACAGGAAAGGAAGACCCAGACTTACATCTGGTGCAGAGGATAAATTAGAGTTACCAGCCTCAGATTGCTACATGCTTCACAGAGTTCAAGTAACAGACACATCTCAACATGCACTGTTCAGAGGAGACTACGTGAGTCAGGCCTTCATGGTCAAGTTGTTGCAAAGAAATCACTACTAAAGGACACCAATAAGGAGAAGAGACTTGCTTGGGCCAAGAAACACAAGCAATGGACATTAGAGAGGTGGAAATCTGTCCTTTGGTCTGATGAGTCCAAATTTGAGATTTTTGGTTCCAACCGCCGTGTCTTTGTGAGATGCAGAGTAAAGTGAACGGATGATCTCCGCATGTGTGGTTCCCACGTGAAGCATGGAGGAGGAGGTGTGATGGTGTGGAGGTGCTTTGCTGGTGACACTGTCTGTGATTTATTTAGAATTCAAGGCACACTTAACCAGCATGGTTACCACTGCATTCTGCAGCGATACGCCATCCCATCTGGTTTGCGATTTGTGCTTGTTTTTCAACAGGACAATGACCCAACACACCTCCAGGCTGTGTAAGGGCTATTTGACCAAGAAGGAGAGTGATGGTGCTGCATCCTATGACCTGGCCTCCACAATCACCTAACSTCAACCCAATTGAGATGGTTTGGGATGAGTTGGACTGCAGAGCGAAGGAAAAGCAACCAACAAATGCTCAGCATATGTTGGAACTCTTTCAAGACTGTTGGAAAAGCATTCCTCATGAAGCTGGTTGAGAGAATGCCAACGGTGTGTAAAACTGTCATCAAGGCAAAGGATGTTTACTTTGAAGAATCTCAAATATACATATATTTTGATTTGTTTAGCACTTTTTTGGTTACCACATGATTCCATATGTGTTATTTGATAGTTTTGATGTCTTCACTATTATTCTACAATTTGGAAAATAGTCAAAATAAAGAAAAACCCTTGAATGAGTAGGTGTGTCCAAACTTTTGACTGGTACTGTATGTCTCGACCATCAACCATGTACAGTAGCACTAAACCTAAAATGAGTTCCTGTTGTTCCTTTTGAACAATAATATAACAATGAATTAACAAAAGTCAATGAAACATTTGGAAGGCAATTACACACTCAGCCAAATACTCAGGTGTAGCTAAACAGCAGCCAAGTCCACATATTATTGTACCATTGCAGTGGAGGTTTCTGAGGGGAGCTCATARTAATGTGTTTGATGTATTTGATACCATTCCACTGACTCCGCTCCAGTCATTACCACGAACCTGTTCTCCCCAGTTAAGATGCCACCAACCTCCTGTGGTACAATGATAATATCAAACAATCACATCTTATGTAATACCCTGTTGAAACCATATATTTGAAAACTAAGTTTAACTACAGCCATTGCATTTGAGCCTATGTTGGTTTGCATTGCATCAAACACTTACTTTAATGTGCAAATGTCAAAGAAACCACATGTCAATCTTTTAAAGAGTCACTGTTTAGTTGAATTATTTAATGTGCTGTCCATTTGATTATTTTGTGGCTCATTTGACTTTCAGGTCACTCGGACTCTTGATGTTGCTCGAGATGTGAGGAGAAGAGAGATGGTGTCACGTTCTGACCTTAGTTTCTTTTTTATGTCTTTGTKTTAGGTTGGTCAGGGCATGAGTTGAGGTGGGCAGTCTATGTTCTTTTTTCTAGGTTGTTTGTTTTCTATGTGTTTGGCCTGGTGTGGTTCCCAATCAGAGGCAGCTGTTTATCGTTGTCTCTGATTGGGAGCCATATTTAGGTAGCCTGTTTTCCATTGTGGGTTGTGGGTGGTTGTTTTCACCATTCGGGACTGTTTCGGTTTTATTTTTGATTCTATTGTTGATTCTATTGTTCTTTTTGTATTTTGTATTCATTCTATTAAAAGATATTATGGATATGTACCACGCTGCATATTGGTCCGATATTTCCTACTCCTCCTCAGACGACGAGGACGAAAGCCGTTACAGATGGACACTATCTGTTGAGCTGGAACTTCTAAATCTGTGAAGATACAAATTGCATTTAGCAAATAAAACTGTTGCGTATCTTACTTACCTTCCTAGAAAGTCTCGTTAAACATCTATATATCAAACTTAACTGAATTCGCCTGCTGTGGAGAATATAGCCATCGTCGCTTCAACAAGAGCTTGTCTAGGTTTTGTTGGATCAGGAGTTGGGGAGGACGGCCTGTTCCAAGCAAGCTGAAGACCTCTTTTGTGACCGTGAACATCTCTTCTGTTGCATGCAGGGAATTTTACACAATAGATAAAAAATAGGCATCAGCCTTGGAATTATTGTTTCAGGGGGTCTCGAGTATTTCCATATGTCTCAAGCATTTCTTGTCTTGCTCTTCAGCATGCAGTGCCTGCTCAACAACATGAGATTGGATGATGTGAATCAATGCTGGACACAGGAGCGAATGGGTTTTCCAAAGTTTGTTGGAGGACTCAGTACAATGGCCGTCTTAAATACAGATGGATGTGTGACCTGTACACTGCCTGCTGTGTAGACCATCAACTGTGTACAGTAGCACTAAACCTACAAGAGAGAATGGTCTCTCTTCCACCAGAGTTATGTCTCTCAGAGGCTGCTTCTGCTCTGAGTTTAATGTCAGGCTATATGTCTGATTTAAGCAGAGGCTTTTTGAGGTGGAACACTGTATTTTGATTTATTACATTTTGCAAGCTATAGGCCAATGCATTGCCCAAGTACTGCTATAAACCAATTTTATATCAGTGGATGATGAAGATCGAATCGTTCACATATGTCTGTTCTCCTCAGATGATGTGTGCAAAAATGATGAGGCAAAATATGATATTTAGATTTATTATTGAAGTCATGATTTAGGTTCACTGAGTTTGATTTCCATTCAACATTCAGTAGGTTAAATACCAAATCAGGTTCCTTCTTTTCAAACAAAATAACAACAACACCATGCATATAGCAAAGTGTTATAATAAATGTAGTATAGTAATACTGCTCCTCTACCCACATTTAGGACCAACCTCCCTATTCAACCCGGTACATTCCGTTTTAAAGGTTGAATGTGAACAGATATGTTTGGTCACCTTTTCCCTCTTCCATCTGGCTCTTGTAAGCTCATAGGCTTTTGTTTTCCAGCCTTGACTGTCTGGAGTCAGGAAACAGACACTAGACATCATCCCTGGTTTGTCCTTCCGTCTCTACTGCCCTCACACTACTCTGGCACAGAACACTGACGTTTACTGAAAACACACTAAGGGTTGTTCCTACTTCCTGGTCCTACCCTTTCCTCTGCAGCTGTTTTGGCTGACTGACTTGTTATGAAGTTGAGCAGGGAGCCACGAACCAGTCCCCTCTTCCCTAATGAGCAAAGTGTCCCGTGGAACATGCTGGTGACAGCACGGCACCCTTCCTCGGTTTCAAAGCCAGGGAGCTATAGGGACCAAAGTCAGCTCTGCTTTGAGACACTTTAAAAGGTTTCCCTGGTGCTTGGATTGAAGAATGAAGAGAGTGAGAGAGAGAGAGAGAGAGAGAGAGAGAGAGAGAGAGAGTGGGGAGTGGGGGTGTGTGAGCTGGACTAGACATGGAACCAACTGTCATCATCAGAATCCCCATCTCCCATCAGCCCTCCACTTAAGAAGGGAAATAAAGAAAGAGACAGACACGGAAGCCCTCAGCGTGTGCGCAGCACCTCCCAGCACACAGGGCGAGCAGAAGCCAGCGCGGCCTGTTCAAAGGGACTCTGCTGCTTCACAGATGCCCTTCAACTGAACACCTCCTGTTCAGCTGTGTGCTGCTGCCGCATTTGACAAGCAGCAGGCTCTCTAGTTAAAGCACTGTCAAATTAGATGTACAAAACAAACTGTGTGTCAGCTAGGCGTCGCTGGTGTGATGGCGGTGACGGTGTACTGGGCCATGTGTGTGTGTGCTCACGCTTATGTGTGTGTGCTTGTGTGTTTAATTTGGCTCGGAGCGGGAGAGAGGCACACGGGGAGTGGCACTGTGGAAGCGTGTCTAATGAGGGGGAGAGCAGYGCCTGTGTCTGACAGCCAACCAGTGTGGGACTCTCAAAAGCCACAAGCCACACAGGCCCAGGCACAAGCTAGAAGCCTTTTGATACTGCCTCACGCCTTGTCGTCCAGCCTCCTGTCGACATGGACTGTCTTTGTGTGTTTTTGTTTTATTCCATGCAACCTCTAGGGTATAGGTTTCATACGTTTTAAAATACAGGGGCACAAAATACAGTTCTTCTCATTGTTAAATGAATGTGATAATCATCAACGGTGAGTAATGAACCTCTATTTTGTAGAGTATGAATACAATCTGAGGTATGTGAGTCCCTATGGGAATGTCATGCAGTTTCATAGACTATTTGTAGGTTAATAAAATAATTGAGAATCATATCATATAACCCATTTAAGTTTATTTTAATAGTCATCTTAATAATGCACATTTTCACTTACACTGTTCTCTCTATCTTATTATATAATCTTCTCATGAGAGGTAAACACACGGTAGGTCAACACTCTACCATTAGTATTCGTCCTATGCAGAGGCAAACATTATTAATTACACTATGATAATGCAGTAGTTAATGGAAATAAATATCAATGATAAATGGCTTCATGCTTATGTAAAGCCAGTTTCCCTGTGGGCTGGGTGGAACTCCACATATACGTCCCAAATGGCACCCTATTCCCTTTATAGTGCACTACTTTTGACCAGGGGCAATTGAGCTCTGGGCAAAAGTAATGCACTATAAAGGGGATAGGATGCCATTTGGGATGCATACAGCCCATGTAAATAAAGAGGACCTTTGCTTTCCTTGGAGAACCAACGGCCATGGCAGCATCATCATAATCCTCCTCCATGTGCTTTAGGAGGTTGGAGGAGTGTTTAAYGTTGCTCTCATTAGTAAAATGTTATGATTTATGCAGTTGCCGGCAGACTAATATCTTTAGAATTTTGCCTAGAAGCCGATTCATCTTTAAGAGTGATGAGGGGATGTTGCTCTCTATGCAAAACACATTAAAGCTAAATGAGGAGTCTATTACTCAAATGTGGCTGATAATTCGTTAGCTAGACCCCACTAACTAAGCAGATTTAGAAATGACATGGCGATGATAGCCCCACCTCTGAAGTGCAGTACATGAACTTAACTTTCCCCCACCCCCACAATTTTCCCTGACACACACCACTTATCTGCATACAGTACAAGATCACTTTATATAATTAATTCTCTCTCCTCGTCCCCCTGTACCAGTTGTGTGGAAAATGCACAAGGGACTCTTGATGTGCCTGTGTTTGTGTGAGCATGACCTATACATCATGGCTTGATTAACATACAAGGCTTTATCTATCTTTCATCTAACATGGTCCTCCTAGTCTCTCAGCTACTCCGACAAGGATTCCGATCATGCTTTTAGTCTCCGCTGTTCTCCTCTTTTCTGGTTGTAAGAATCCTGAAATGTAACTACTAATACATTTAATATGGTTCATTGGTATTCCCCGTATAGACCTGACAAGTATAATGTTTTAGTTACATTACATTGTAATTTAGTTCCCTTTGTAACATGATGTTGTTTTCTGGAGAAAAAAAAAGCTCAACATAAAATAGAAGACAGATTTGGAATGTTTTCATCATTATAATTGAATGGAGAAAATACAGCTTAAGAAAAAATATAGCAACACAGCCAAATAAATAACATTGAACAATTAATTGCAACACAGAGAAACTGCAGAAGGGAGATAGGTGTTGTTGTCTGCAGCCTCTGCAGTAATAACTGGGTTCTTGGCATGAAGAGATGGTGGGAAAAAATACAGAACAAAAATATGTACTCTATCTTTGGGGAGGAAATTGCACTGTGGGGGGATCAATTCAGCTTTGTTCCCCAGGAAAGGAGAATCCTGTCACAAGGGCCCATCTGAATTAGTCAACACTGTTCTTTTGTCTTTTTAATTGTAATAAGTTCATTACATTTATTGTACCTTACAAAATGAGTGATAATAGAGGTGGATTATGGTAGATTTTCCTCTTCTGTGATGTACCACTTTAAAATGGACAGAAAACCATGATGTCATGCAGTTTTCTAAGCATCATTACTTTCTTATATTCCTCTATCGTCAGTGCCTTTATTTAAGTATTTTCAGTTGTTCCTTTTCAATAATACTATAATAATGAATCAACTAAAGCCAATGAAACATTTGGAAGGCAAGTACACACTCAGCCAAATACTCAGGTGTAGCTACACAGCAGCCAAGAGACAAATCACAAGTGCACAGGACATCTTATTGTACCATGATAATATAAAACAATCATAATCTTACATAACAGAATTTGCAGTTCAATAATTTTAATGATGACACTGTTCAGATAAGTGCTTTCTCATAAATTACAGCTGCAATGCATAATTTGGCAGCTATCTGAAAGTGTATTGTGGCATATTCCAGCTACAGCGGGCATGCAGTCAGCAGGACTCCTGCTCTGAGCCTTGGATGTCCACTCCACTCCAGCCAAATGAGCAAGGCAACACTAAAGCGCTGCAAACCTGCAAAATGGCCGACCTATACAAGGCAGATCTTGTTTTGAATGGTCGTTTGGTACTAATTAATGGACTAGGGCCCATTCCTGGCTTCGAATGAAACACCAACGGTATGAATTAAACATGGTGCATCCTTCATCTTGGCACTGCAAACTCAGGGAGACAAAACAGTGTGGAATGCCGGTGACCACGGCTGCCATTGAGGGCTAAATGCATCACGGAGTGCACTTCACTTCACCCTATCCCCCGAGCAGAAATTGCTATCTCCACGGTTGCCAGTGGCATTAGCACCCAACAGGATCARCTTAGCTGACAAAAGTTCATTTGCACTAATGATGCTTTATTCTCCCCATTACATTAAATCATATTGTTCCTCCCTATTCACTGTCTGCTGTGTGTGTGCCAGCTAGGCCAGCATGGTTCCTTCCTTCCTGCTACAATGTCATTTAAATAATATAAATCTTATCTGGAAAATATTACAGCTCAATTACCTGAACCCTGGCTAACGCCTCTACACTGTAGTAGAGTCAGCGTTGCTATTGCCATTGCTGGACCTTACAGTTCATGATCCAACGTTAGAATTAGCTGGTCCACCCATTACGGACACGTTGACTTAAATGGGGATTCCCGTTCTAGTGACTCTATTTCTATGGATCCAACAAGGCCTTACTTAAGCGCAGGGGCGGTTTATTACTGTTATTAAAAATTAAAAAAAGGTAMATTTCAAGGTTTACCAGTAAACTACCAGCTTTTTGGTAACTTTCAAGGAATATATGGAATATTATCAGATGACATCTAGTGGGGTTTTTGGGTACTTCAGATTATCACAGGCATCTACAATGATCTCTGGCCCTCTGTGCATCCTTATCACATGTCATTGTAAAATAGAATGACAAAGCTGTAAAACATTATCTTAAATACAAACCATCAACTTAGTGAATACCAATGGATGGTTAATATGAGGGTTTCAGCACGAAATATCTTTTATATATTTTTATAAACTTTTATTTATTTGACTATGACAATATGTCTTTGTTGTGAAAGTTTTAGAGAAAAAGTTAATTGGAAATAAAGCCTTTGTTGATTAGATGCTTTTTTCATTAATTAGGCTACTCTGGCACGGCAAGCGGTACCGGAGCGCCAAGTCTAGGACCAAAAGGCTCTTCAACAGCTTCTACCCCCAAGCCCTGAGACTGCTGAACCCTTCATAAAAAGCTTCTACCCCCCCTCTTGTACACTGCTGCTACTCACTGTTTGTTTGTTACCTATGCATAGTCACTTCGCCTCCACCTACATGTACAGATTATCTCAACTAGCCTGTMTCCCTGCACGCTGACTCGGTACCGGTGCCCCCTGTATATARCCTCGTTATTGTTATTCTTATTGTGTTACTTTTTATTATAACTTTTTATTTTAGCCTACTTGGTAAATATTTTCTTCTTCTTGAACTGCACTGTTGGTTAAGGGCTTGTAAGTAATCATTTCATGGTAAAGTCTACACTTGTTGTATTTGGCGCATGTGGCAAATAAAGTTTGATTTGATTTGACTGTATATGAATAAAAATAAATTCAAGTATAAATGACCAAAGTTACCATAGATTGCCATACATTACATGTCAATTACCAAAATTACAGAAGATTCAGGTAACTTTGATAAATTATCGGTAGCTTTGCAACCCTACTTAAATGTTTGGATTGCAGTCTTGTGTRTAGAAATATATGTGACACCTTTTCTTCTGGAGTTTAATCCCGGGCTCCAATAGTCGATTCAGGGGACTTTGACACTGTCTCCACTTCCTCTCTGAACCTACAAGTTACCTCAGGAGGAGAGAAACATAACCCTTCCAAGTTGAGGGAAACCACATAATAACATTTCAATAATTATATGAATCTCTCATCAGGCATTTCCCCCTACAGCAGCATAACAAAGGACTGGTGGAAAGAGAATATTGTGGAGCTACTGTTCTCTATTTTCTTCTGAAACCTTTGTTAGATATTGTAAATTAACAAGTAATTACTAGTACTGCAGTTTGATTTTGAGAGAGAACATGTTTACACATTGGCACTATATGCACTTAAAATGTTTAAAGATGCAACACAAACATGTCTTGTTTATGATGCATGCTTAAGTGGGGGATTATGCAGTAGTCATTAAGCCTAGTAACGAATAGAGTTAGCATTAATGAATACATTAAGGCTTGCTTTTGAGATTGTAAAATAGTATTTTACACCCTTTCTAAACATTTGCTTTATCTCCCTACAGTCCCTATCCATCCTATAGTATAGCATCATTTGCTTTCTACAGGAAAAAGTTGAGTGCCCCAAGTCTGAGTACACAGGCCTACCATCACATCAACTCTAACTTCATTGTCATTAACGTCTGATTAATGAAATAAATGGTTTTAGTCCGAAACATTGCAGTACACTCTGCAGCACATTCGTTAGAAGTAATTTTGCAATTGGTTTAGAATTATGGATGCTGCATAGGCTATGACATCTGTTTGAAATAATAGGCAATATTCATTTGTTATCTTTAATTGTTCTCCAAGAAAGGCTTTTAGTACAGATGACATATGAATCTATTAGAAAACTTTGCTTTCCCATTTAAACAAAACAGACATGAATAATTCCATTTGGACTGTTTTCAGGACCATGTTGGACTACAGTGCTGTTGTGTGGTGTTGTGTTGTGGTGGACATGTGTTGTTGTGTGGTGTGGTGTTGTGTGTGTGTGTGTGTGTGTGTGTGTGTGTGTGTGTGTGTGGTGGGGGGGTTTAAAGAGCCTCTCTATTTCATGGTAACATTTGAGGACAACGTAGGGAAAGAGATTAGAAAGATGTGGCTTTTTATATCTCCAGTACCATGGTGATATGAAGGACAAAGTGGATTAAGCTTTGACGTGACCTTTCATAACAAGTTCTGTTGTTGTGCAGCTCATAAATCTATCTGCTTGAATACAAGCATGCTCCCACTTTCAAAAGGAGGTTTTGTGGAAATTACATTCTTGGCAATGATTCAACTTTTTCTTTGTTAAGACTCTGGACTGGAGTAGAAGTGTTACTTTGCTGCTATGTCTTATATGTTAAACATATTTCAACATTAGTTGACGAACTGTGTCTGTGTACTTGTATGATACTTGCATTTTTTATATACAGTATTGCACAAACTATCCATTGATGGGACAACAGAGATTTTCGGGAATCTTAATCAAGTACAGGACATTCTCCACAGTAAACATTTAGGGTTAGTTGAGTTAAAAAACATATATATATATGGTTGTGTCCCAAATGGCACCCAATTCCCTATATAGTGCACTACTTTTGACTAGTACCGGGCATAAGGCACACGGTGCCATTTGGGACTTAAACTATGTCTGCAGCTCTGAGATGCATCCTAWCTTTTTCCCCATCCTATAGGCAGCAACAGAAAGTCTGATGTCACCAATAAGACAGTAATCCAGTCGTCCATTAGTGGCATACAGTTGAACTGGGGGCCAAGGATATCTGACATAGAGTGGAACTGGGGCCAAGGATATCTGACATACTGTACAGTGGAACTGGGGCCGAGGATATCTGACATACAGTGGAACTGGGGCCAAGGATATCTGAGATACAGTAGACCTGGGGCCAAGGATATCTGACATACAATGGAACTGGGGCCAAGGATATCTGACATACAGTATCTATGAATGAAAAAGGTCACGAGCTGCTGGATGATGGCTCAACAGTTCAAATGACAAGCCCATTATTAGTTCCTGCCTTGACATCTGCCCCAAAATCATGGCCATATCGAGCTTGACATTTTGCTTCTTAAATCTGAGACAGTCTCTCTCCAGTATGAATTTGATGTTTGTTGAAGGTCTATCCTTTCTGATTCTCTGTAACAACACTCATGATGAATGGTTGGAAATATTCCAGTCAGATGTTATTAGTGATATTCAGAAAGCTCTCTTTGGTCTGGGAGTCAGTTACCACAGAGCCTTTTCTCTGGTATTTTTATAGAAGAGATGCACACAAAATTATGTGTATCTTAGCCTTGTATAAATGTTTTCAGGGTTCTGCTCTTAAAAACATTAGTTTGATTGTTACGGATCCCTCCGGTACTGTTGCTCATTCCGTGCAACAGTTTCGGAGGTCTATGTCATCGGCCTCTAGGAACTGAACTGTGTCATTATGCACACCTGGTCTCCATATTCTCCCCTGATTATTAATTGTACAAATGTGCCCTTTGGTTCTCCATTGTTTACAATTGGCTCATTTCATCCCCTTCCTCTCCCCTGTAACTATTCCCCAGGTCGTTGCTGCAAATGAGAACGTGTTCTCAGTCAACTTACCTGGTAAAATAACGGTAAATAAATAAAATAAATAAATTGTCTTGTCAATTATTGTTACAATGTCCGTTGGTAGTGTGARTACCTGTGCTGTGTTGTTTTGGCTTTCGTGCCACTTCTATTACACAGATGATTACGGGTCTCGCCCCGKTGTATTTATTCGAGGTACTCCTCGCTCATTTGTTTGGGTTCAACCCTGTGATTTGTATACGTGTTTGTTTGTTCTTCATCACCTTGCCTTTACATGGCACGCTGTAATTTGGGTCAATAAAAAACCCTATTACGCATTCCTGTGCCTGTGTCCCGATCCCTTTATACCAACGTGACATTGATAGCCTACATATTTAGGCATGGGCGCAACTTGGGTTTTAGAAGTGGGGGGGACATCATTTTTTTATTTGATTGATTTATTATTTTTATCCGGTCGGATAAACACTCCAAACAGCCTGTCCAACCGTTCATTGGCATGGTCCTAAACGGTACTAAAGCACACCGTTGCCTCGGACATGTCCCCCTGTCCCCAGTGAAAGTTGTGCCCCTGTATTTAGGCATTTGCCGATCCATCACATGATTTAAAGTCAAATAAGACAGAGTTACATTAACCGTTAACACCATTGCTMTAGAATCTCTTGGCTCTTGACACCCAAGGAGTTAAGGAGCCTTTTGCATGGGTGACGTGAATGAAACGTAATAAAGGTAATTTACTGCAAGGCAAATTCCATAGCTAAAGGGTTCTTATGTTAAATAGCTCTGTGACCTTTAGCGGCTGATTTCATAAGGAAGGCACAATCAGATTAGTCCAGGGAGAAAAAGGTCAAGCGCGTTCACAGTTGTGGCCGTTCAGCTCGGCCAGGTAGAGATTATTTCAAAGTGGCATCCCGGAAAGAACCTATTGGCTCCAAGTGAGGGGACAGTTAACCTTTGTGGCCCCAAAATCTGTTTGCATAAAGGGCAACATCACAACATGGTTCGCATATTCTCGTTTTCATGTGCTCAATGGATACTTGGCTGAAAGCACCGTCATCCCCAGTGATTCCCTTTAAGAATATTTGTCTTGGTCTTTGTGTTTTATTAATGAGCTTAGAAGATGGCTTTATTGAATTCTATCGACAAACCAGACGCTGACTATCCTCAAAACTTATCACGTTGTCTGTCTTCCCAGTCTCCACCACCTCAAGCCTTGCCATGATTGTATCCTGCTACCACTGGACTTTAAATGACATGTCATTCTATTATACTCATCCCTCTTACACCTCTCAGGTGTCCCTTTTACACCAAAATCAAGTCACATATAACCTATAAATTGCTGAGGGGCACTAATCGTGGTTCTGGGAGAGATGGAGAATGGCCTGTTTAATCTAAGTGAAGGGCAGAGGCAGCAGACACAGTGGATGCATCCCAAATTGTGCCCTATTCCCTATATAGTGCACTACTTCTGACCAGAGAACTATGGACCCTGGATCCTGGTCAAAAGTACTGCGCTATATAAGGTATTGGATGCCATCTGAGAAGCATCCACACGGTGGCTGTGCAGGGGGATGATGCAATTGGTCGCCACAGTACAGATAACATTAACTCTGAGTTTACCTCACTTTCAGACATATCTCCACACCCCTCTTAGGCATGTCTCTGAGTTTACCTCACTTTCAGACATATCTCACTCTCAGACATATCTTCACACCCCTCTTAGGCATGTCCTCTGAGTTTACCTCACTTCAGACATATCTCCACACCCCTCTTAGGCATGTCTCTGAGTTTACCTCACTTTCAGACATATCTCACTCTCAGACATATCTTCAACCCCTCTTAGCATGTCTCTGAGTTTACCTCACTCCAGACATATCTCCCACACCCCTTTAGGCATGTCTCTGAGTTTACCTCACTTTCAGACATATCTCACTCTCAGACATATCTCCACACCCCTCTTAGGCATGTCTCTGGTTTACCTCACTCTCAGAAATATCTACCTCTCAGAAATATCTTCCACACCCCTCTTAGGCATGTCTCTGGGTTTACCTCACTCTCAGACATATCTCACTCTCAGACATATCTCACTTTCAGACTATCTCACTTTCAGACATACCTCATTTCAGACATATCTCCACACCCCTCTTAGGCATGTCTCTGAGTTTACCTCACTTTCAGACATATCTCACTCTCAGACATATCTCCACACCCTCTTAGGCATGTCTCTGAGTTTACCTCACTTTCAGACATATCTCACTCTCAGACATATCTCCACACCCCTCTTAGGCATGTCTCTGAGTTTTTCTCTACAACTTTTTGTAATTGTCCGAAATCGGACACAGCGCTGTTGGAGGATATTCATCTAAACAAACATGATACATAATATGTAATGCAGTTTTAATGCCTTCTATCAAACCTTAGTGTAATGTGAGACTTTCCACAGGCATGTATAACAGCTCACTGGTACTTCATAACGGTCTATAATGCATAAAGAAATGCACAGACCACGGCTCCTTACAACATGTGCTTTCATAATGCACTATTGACAGGTGAACACCAACATTCTTTATCAGACTGACCCATGCAGTGCTGAGGTACTAACAAGGAAATAACACACAGCATTACAAACAGTATTATGAGGCGACTTGTTGAGAGAAAGATGTTTAGGTATGCTGCTCTAATTTGTACAGGAATCGATTCACCAGCCTTCTGTGTGTGTGTGTGTGTGTGTGTGTGTGTGTGTGTGTGTGTGTGTGGTGTGTGTGTGTGTGTGTGTGTGTGTGTGTGTGTGTGTTGTGTGTGTGTGTGTGTGTGTGTGTGTATGTGTGTTGTGTCAGTGTGTGTTGTGTGTGTGTGTGTGTGTGTGTGTGTGTGTGTGTGTGTGTGTGTGTGTGTCAGTGTGTGCACTATGTGTGTGTCTCTATGAGTGCGGCACATCTGTATACGTGTAGGGGAGGAGGCAGTTTGTCTTCCATGTGAATCCACAGTGCGAGGCCTGTCAGTGGGTTTTACAGCGCTCCCATTAAGGGCCTGACATGGTTAATGCTGATTGCGTAGGGCGCAGCGAGGACCTGACAGTAACGGTGCGCTGAATGACGGAGATGATGTAACAAGCTGGAAGAAGCGATCGGGGCCCTTGTTTACAATGTGGGGGTGCTAAACCTGTCTAGAAGATAGGAGATAACCACCTTCCAGTAATGCCGCCTGCCTGCCTGCTGCCTGCCTGTCTGTTGTCTCTGTCTGTCTTCTGTCTGTCTGTCTGTCTGTCTGTCTGTTGTCTGTCTGTCTGTCTGTCTGTCTGTCTGTCTGTCTGTCTGTCTGTCTGTCTGTTCCTGTCTGTTGTCTGTCTGTCTGTCTGTCTGTCTGTCTGTCTGCTGCCTGCCTGCCTGTCTGTCTGTCTGTCTGTCACACACCCAGAGAAAGAACAGCATAGCAGGATAATTAGGAAGCCGGAAAACAAAACATCCGAATATGATTCTTTCTCCTCAGAAACAGTGGGTACCTTGGATAAAACTGATGTGCCGTTGGATACAAAGTAAGGTGTGTGGTGCCCTTCTCTGTTCAAATCAGATCAGGCTTTGTGACTGTCAAAGCAGGAGGGTTGCTATAGATCAAAGATGTTTTTGAACCCTTACAAACCAATGTTGAATCTAAAGATAGGTTTGAAGCATGTCTGATTGTTTTTCTGTACCTTGATAGTGTTGCCCTATCTTGGATCAAAACAGAAGGATGAAAGAAAACTACCACACACAAATGAAACATAGTAGGTGACACTTTCTACATGTTGGCCAAGTTTAGTCTGTTAAAATGGGCCTAATTTCGATKATGATCAAGGGACAACATGCTCAAAAACAATTACTGCTGAGAACTCACGTTCCAAATGAAGCTGTAAGGCCATTGTATAAATAAGTCCTCTTGTCAGCCCAGTGAAGTGACAACTAATGAGCTTCATTAAAATGCTAAACAGGCCTTTTCCCCTCATTTTGCACTTGCTCTGTCCACTGCAAAGTGACCAGCTCAAGAATATTTCTAATTGCAAGTCAATTATGTCATTGAGCCCATTTAGAACTTCATTTGTATGCAAATGTGGGGTTGTGGAGAAGGAGAGGGGTTCACCACTTGACAACGTTAAAGGCACGTTGACGTTTATTGTCATGARTCTTATCCTGGAGGCAGACTGAGCTATTTTCCTGCAAAGTCAAAGTTGGCTATAATATATTAATATATATATTGTGAAAATGTATGAAAACTAAACATTTTCTTTATGGTCTAAATTTAAGGTTAGGGTTAGGCATTATGGTTAGCAGTGTGGTTAAGGTCAGGGTTAGGTTTAAAACCGGATTCTGACTAGTGACCACTCTGTACAGCTGCCTCCAGAACAAGATTCAAGAAGAAAAACGCTAACAACTGGATAGCCTATCTCTGRGGCTAGTTAAGGATGTCAATAAATTACGCAATGTAAATTGACTATATTTTCATGTTTAGTTGTCTCATTATATGCTTTCAATATTTGTATATGAATGTCTACAATGTATAGTTGGCTTGTAGTTTTTAAGCCATTGACATTTTGAGCTATTGACCTTACATTGTGTAATTAATTGATGGTCCCTACATAGCCGCATAAGAATATCTAATGTCCAACATAAATTAACCATGGGCATTACGATCGGGTCGGGTCATGTGCATCTGCACTCCGAATTTATGATGACTTGGGTGCTACCAGCTGTGGGCAGGAATGAAAGAGACCGCGCGTTCAAAACAACTGGGAACTCGTGCCGCGTTCAAAACAACTGGGAACTCGGAACTCGAAAACCTCTGGACTTCCACCTCAGTTCGTTCAAGACAACTAGGAACTCGGAAATAAACCAGCTTCGACTGGGTAAAATCGTTTGAATGGTCATCCAACTCGGAATTCGATCATCCAACTCGGGAACATGGGCCTCTTTCTAGAGATCCGACTTTCCGACCTGAAGATCACTGACGTCAGGATTTGACCTTGTATTTTTCCGATTTCCCAGTTGAATTGAAAGCACTATGAAACTCACCAATAAACCCAACCTAAGGAAAACTGTTACGGTACTCTTCATTCCATGACATACATTTTTTTCCTATTATCTCGCAAATCTGCGTTTTGGACGAGATAAGACCAAAATGATCCTATTTACACGTTAATAAATGTTTCTGACTCATATCAATGTCACATAAGCCGTTTTCGAAACGAGAAGTTGCTTTTTAGGGGCAGTTGCTCCTTAAAGTGTAGAAATAGTAACCTACATGATCTTACACTGGGTTGCATAACTGGGCTATTGGATAGTGCGGATGCATACAGCAGAGAAACTAGGATTTTATCACTAGCAAACTAAAATAACGGATCACGTCAACATTTAAGAAGGTAGAAGATAAGCTACTCTCCTGCTGCTGTCGCTCATTTAGTTACAGTCTGCTCAGAGGCATGAAGCAGCCTTGCTTACTGTCTGAAACATGAGCTCATCAATTCATCAAATGATCATAAATTGTGGTTACTGGAGTGGGGTGGTCCCAGTAAATGATTTCCCTATGCATCATCCTGCTTTGATCTTTTTCTGTTGAGTACAGGCTTAGCGGAGTGTAAAGCCGTCTCATCAATAAGTAGAGGCAAATAGAAGACCTGGGAGAGAGCTACAGCGGTACGCCCTCTAGTGGTGTTGACTGGGAATAGGCAGAACGCACAATAGACAGTTTGATTTGAATGAGTCATTTTAAAGCTTTTCTTTTTATTAAATGCATGCTCCTGTTGTGCGYTTGATTCAGTCTTAGCTCCAGCTGTTGATGAATATTGCAAACATAAAGGAAGTTCATTTCAAACATATTTGACAAGCAGGGGTAGTGCAGTGACTATGAGTCTTCTTGTGGCCTACAGATGAAGAAATTGGCCATCCACACACACATCCGCACACACGACAGCTAGTAGGTTGGGAAAGTTAGTTTCAAAGGTGAACTCCAACTTCCAGAAACAGGGCTATTTGCGACATGGAGTCAGATGAAGGGTGCTGTATTTCCCCTCCATCAGGCTCCTTAAAGATGATCAAGCTTCAAGCTCCCCCTGTACACTTTATTAGCGCATGGTGGAGCTCTGCACAAGAGACAGGGTTGTACATTTGCTGCCAGAGCTGGCGTCAATACCAGAGAAAATCCTGTGACATTGTGAAGTCTGCCACCCATCAGCAGTTAATGAATGGATGAAGTTAAGACCATTTTTAGTAAATTCATTACTGTATTGGACTTGACAGGGCAGATTAATAATTGGTTTGTCACCGTTTTTTTCTTCCAAATGATTAATATGCTTATTGATTAGGGTCCAGCAAGCGTGCAGATAATATGGAGAGAAATGCATGCACAAGCACTAGGTTACAAAAATCCAATGGGCACTTAAAGAGTGGCCAGCAGTCAAAATACTGCATCCATCTTAAAGTGATGCTCCTGAACTTTTGTATAATTTCAGCCAGTAGTTTTGAAAGTGGTGCTCACGAGAAAAAACGGGTCCCCGTTTTTTGTGTACTTCGTCATCCAATTGTATACCATGTCATCCATTTCGTAAGATATGTTACGTCCTGTTGCAATTCATATGATATGTTATGAATCCAATTCATACAATATGTTACGAATTTGTTGTGCTAAAGATCCTTCACTTTTTAATCAAAAATGCTCTGAGCCATGGTGACTTTCAGTAATGGAATCCATACTGTCTAGATATACAGTTCAGGTCGGAAGTTTACATAAACCTTAGCCAAATACATTTAAACTGCGTTTTTCACAATTCCTGACATTTAATCCTAGTACAAATTCCCTGTCTTAGGTCAGTTAGGATCACCACCTTATTTTAAGAATGTGAAATGTCAGAATAATAGTAGAGAGAATGATTTATTTAAGCTTTTATTTCTTTCATTGCATTCCCAGTGGATCAGAAGTTTACATACACTCAATTAGTATTTGGTAGCATTGCCTTTACATTTTTTAACTTGGGTCAAACGTTTCGGGTAGCCTTCCACAAGCTTCACACAATAAGTTGGGTGAATTTTGGCCCATTCCTCCTGACAGAGCTGGTGTAACTGAGTCAGGTTTGTACGCCTCCTTGCTCACACACACTTTTTCAGTTCTGCCCACAAATTTTCTGAAGGATTGAGGTCAGGGTTTGTGATGGCCACTCCAATACCTTGACATTGTTGTCCATAAGCCATTTTGACACAACTTTGGAAGTATGCTTGGGGTCATTGTCCATTTGGAAGACCCATTTGCAACCAAGCTTTAACCTCCTGACTGATGTCTTGAGATGTTGCTTCAATACATCCACAGAATTTTCCTATCTCATGATGCCATCTATTTTGTGAAGTGCACCAGTCCCTCCTKCAGCAAAGCACCCCCACAACATGATGCTGCCACCCCCGTGCTTCACGGTTGTGATGGTGTTCTTCTGCTTGCAAGCATCCCCCTTTTTCCTCCAAATATAACGATGGTCATTATGGCCAAACAGTTCTATTTTTGTTTCATCAGACCAGAGGACATTTCTCCAAAAAGTACGATCTTTGTCCCCATGTGCAGTTGCAAACCGTAGTCTGGCTTTTTTATGGCGGTTTTGGAGCAGTGGCTTCTTACTTGCTGAGCAGCCTTTCAGGTGATGTTGATACAGGACTCGTTTTACTGTGGATATAGATACTTTTGTACCTGTTTCCTCCAGCATCTTCATAAGGTCCTTTGCTGTCATTCTGGGATTGATTTGCGTTTTTCGCACCAAAGTACGTTCATCTCTGGGAGACAGAACGCGTCTCCTTCCTGAGTGGTATGATGGCTGCATGGTCCCCTTGGTGTTTATACTTGCGTACTATTGTTTGTACAGATGAACGTGGTACCTTTAGGTGTTTGGAAATTGCTCCCAAGGATGAAACAGGCTTGTGGAGGTCTACAATTGTTTTTCTGAGGTCTTGGCTGATTTCTTTTGATTTTACCATGATGTCAAGGAAAGAATAGCTGAGCTTGAAGGTAGGCCTTGAACTACATCCACAGGTACACCTCTAAATGACTCAAATGATGTCTATTAGCCTATCAGAAGCTTCTAAAGCCATGACATCATTTTCTGGAATTTTCCAAGCTGTTTAAAGGCACAGTCAACTTAGTGTGGAATTGTGATACAGTGAATTATAAGTGAAAACAATTGTCTGTAAACAATTGTTGGAAAAATGTATTGTTTCATGCACAAAGTAGATGTCCTAACCGACTTGCCAAAACTATAGTTAGTTAACAAGAAATTTGTGGAGTGGTTGAAAAACGAGTTTTAATGACTCCAACCTAGCTGTTTGTAAACTTCCGACTTCAACTGTAACTGCATCCCAAATGGCTCATTATCCCCTATATAGTGCACCACTTTTGACCAGAGCCCTATGGGGAATAGGGACAAACACATAGAGTTGTGTGTTCCATGTGCATAGATTAGGTATAGACCAGAGATGTGTGATTCTTGGAGGATGCAGGTATCATTCAAAGTGAAAGGGATGCCCATTTAAGTCTGCAATTAATAGCATAATAATTATTTTTCTTTAGTGGAAATATACAATAGGTTTTGCAGACATGCATACATTGAATATTTTTGCAGACATGCGTACAGTACATTGAACCTGTATGCCATTTGGATCTACAATCAGTTCTACATGGATTTGTTTAGTTTTTTTGTGAAGAGGATATGACTGATTTCACAGGGTTGTCCTTATGAAGTGTTATATTGTTCATCAAATGTCTGAAGTACAGTTTTTGTACCAGACATGGATTATCATATTATTATAACCCAATCATGTAATATAGTTATAATTTCCCACCTTAAATAATCTGATGTGTCCAGTTTTTTCTTTATAAAACATGTTGTTTGATGCAACACTCATACCACATCATCACGGTGTGGAGATAAAGTGCTCAGCTCCATTTCACTCCAGCCCAGATGAAGAAAACCCCCAGCTCCTCCTGAAAACAGAGCATTACCATATGAATATGGCTAGTCTTTTTAGCCCATCAATCTCCGCCTTGTGCAGGAGATCCAGATAACCTCCAGGATATCCCCTCTTAACCTCCATTTGGTGGGATGTATTAAGAAATCGCTGTGAGCCGGGGTGTTTGAGCAGCACGGCAGCACTGCCATTATTCTTCCCAAAACGAGTTATAATGCAATTCATCTTGTCCAGGAGGAAAAATATGGCACCTAAGTGAATTTTACATGAAGATCCACCCACTACTTCTCCACCACGGCCCATGACTGGTTGTTCAGTAATTGTGTTGTGACACAGAGGATGACTGGGGCTGCGGGTGAAGGGAACTGAAGTAATGTATGTTCATACTGAGAGAGGGTTGTGGCATCAGGGGCCTTGTGCACCACTGGCACTAGTTCGGAAGTTGAAAAAAGACATACTGAAGAGACAGTCACATAGTCCAAAATGACAATGTGTGGGTAAAATAAAGGAAAATACGAGACAATCAAATAGTACAAAATGAAGAAAACAATGCTGCGATGTTATTTTTTCTTCTGCTGTGCTGCTGACCATAACTTTCCAAGGTGTCTGCAGTCAGACAGTAAACTAGCCAGGTGCCGTCCTTCTCCTGCTCCGACAGACTGGAGCTGCTTCCCCTCTGTCTCCGAGCAGGAAGTGACTCTCTTCCTGCCAGCCAGGTGCAGGAGACACCAGCTCTATCATGATATTATATGTACTCTCCGCTTTATATTCAACGACAATAAGACGAAGTAAAAAAACATGACATCATGTAAAAAATCCCTGGGTCAAGAGAACAATGAATGATGTCAGTTTCTTCTTCTGTGAATACTGTTGCTATCTCTTATGATTTGTAGTAGGTCTGAAAACCTTTCTAATTACTGTTACACAAACATAATGTATGATCTAACAGGATTGTATTGAATTAGACAACGGTAATACTTGTCCTTTTGCAAAAACAACATGATTCACTCTATTCAAGTCAATTAAAGACCAGCCAATATCTAATCTTTTTTTGTTCATATTTTTTTGAAAGTCTAAAGAGGCTTCATGAAGCGTTGCAGTAATCTTCTTGAACAAATGTATGTTTACAGGTGCCTGCTGGCGAGCTTTTTTTTATAGCTCTTGACAAATAAATTAAAACATTTATTTGAGTTTCCCCAATTTTCAGAAATGTAAAAAAGAAACATACCTATAGAAGACTATTTAAATGCTCACATAATTATTGAATTGAATGGTTCATCAGTACGTCACATATTGTAATGTGTCAGACAGTGAAAGACATAGGTAGATACATTCCCTTAAAGAGCCAGGAGTTGTATTCTGTGGTAGACAGGGGCAGAGAACACAGGTGAAATTGATTCCTGGTGTCTATACTTCATGTTGAAAATTGGCTCGTACATCTAGTGGTTTGATCTATGAGGCCGTCGTCTTAAGAAAAAACCTTAGTAAATGTGTAATTTCTCCCTTGATGGAACACGGGCGAAAGGCGATCCTTCTTATTCCTCTGCCTCTTTCTCTCTCCTTCTCTCTCCCTCACTCTCTCTCTCTCTCTCGTTCCCCCTCTCTCTCTGCCGGATTGCTACCCCCTCCCTAACTCCCGTTCTCCTCTCTTTTTCATGCTCCTTGATGTCTCCATTTCATTACTGCCCCTCCTTTTATCAATCCTTTTTTTTCTTTCTTTTAAGGAGTGACTTTCCTCATGCACAATTTTGGGGGACTGTGATTGTGTGACTATCTGCCTGGTAGTGGAGGGGGGGGGTATTTATTGGTTGACATGATAAGTTCTCTGGGTGATGATGTTCAATGGTCTCATGGAGCCAGCCCTGTTAGTGTTGCTGGTATGGGTAATAGGCCGGAGGGAGATGGGCTGCCCTCTATGCAGACTGGAGGATGTGCATAGAGACATAGCATACAATAGGTATAAACAAAAAAAAAGGGAGTCAAAATAAAGGGGACAGACTGGGAAGCAAGCATCTACCTACGGCCAAGGGAGGAAAGGAAGAGCGGAGGGCAAATTTTAGAGGGACGGAGGATGAGAAGAAAACCTGGGGAGTGCATTATAATCAAGAGATGGTGATAATAATAATAATAATAATGTGAAATGAGTTCTCTCTATTAATGGCAGAGTAGGCAGGCCTTTTAATCATGGTCTAAGAGGTGTGAATGCTCTTTATCATCATTGAACTGTGTCCGGGTCTAATTGTGGCCATATTTCACTGTCCGGGAGCCCGGGTGGCGAACGATTTGGCCTGCTGGAGCGGCGGCATGATTGAACGCAGATAAAGTCGAGTCACAGGGAGGGCTCAGCTGGGAGCGAGGGAAGAGACAGACAGTAATTGAAACAGAGGGTCCCCCTCCTCTCCTCTTCTTCCACCGGTCTTCCACCCCTCTCCCTTTTACTAAAGCAGAATGGATCTCCCTGGAGTTCAGGCCTGGGCTGTGTAGATCAGATGAGGATGTTGAGTCTCAGGATGGTCCTTTAGCTTAGCAGGATGGGATGGTCAGATCTTTACCGTACACTGAGTATTCAAAACATTAAGAACACCTTCTCTTTCCATGACACAGACTGACCAGGTGAATCCAGGTGAAAGCTATGATCCCTTATTGATGTCACTTGTTAAATCCACTTCAACCAGTGTAGATGAAGGGGAGGAGACAGGTTAAGGAAGGATTTTTAAGCCTTGAGACAATTGAGACATGGATTGTGTATGTGTGCCATTCAGAGGGTAAATGGGCAAGACAAAAAATGTAATTGCCTTTGGGTATGGTAGTAGGTGACAGGTGCACCAGTTTGTGTCAAGAACTGAAATGCTGCTGGTTTTTTCCACACTCAACATTTTCCTGTATGTATCAAGAATGGTCCACCACCCAAAGGACAGCCAGCCAACTTGACACACTGTGTGAAGCAATGGAGTCAACATGGGCCAGCATCCCTGTGGATTGCATTCRACACCTTTTACAGTCCATGCCCCAACGAATTGAGGCTGTTCTGAGGGGAAAAGGGTGGGTGCAACTCAATATCAGGAAGGTGTTCCTAATGTTTGGTGTACTCAGTGTATGTAGGCATAAGACTGCAAATCAGAGGAAGGATTGTAGTTGATTGTTGGCCAAATTCATTAATGGAAAGTATGGAGAAAAGCATAAACAGACTCACATATTGAGTAGCCTTGTCTGAAACCTGGAGAGTCGTTCAGATGTCTATGGTCTAGCAGTATGTACAGTATGGTTGATTTTAACACAGGGTTAAAATGTCATGTGAAATGAAAATCTTCAACACGGATAAAATCTGTGTGATTTTATGTCACATGCATGTACTTACTTACTTCAACATTACTACACATTTCTAAAAAATGCGCTATCTAGAACCAAAAAGGGTTATTCGGCTGTCCCCATAGGAGAACTCTGTGAAGAACCCCTTTTGGTTCCAGGTAGAACTTTTTGGGGTTTCATGTAGAACCCTTTCCACAGAGAGTTCTACATGGAACCCAAAAGAGTTCTAACTGGAACCAAAAAGGGTTCTCATATGGGGATAGCCACAGAACCCTTTTGGAACCCTTTTTTCTAAGAGTGTATAGTTTCATTATTCATGGATGACTCAAACATCCAAATTAACAAAAACATTTGTTGATTGCAAAAGAGGTACGATGCTACACCATTTCCATAAGTCCCTGCAGTAAGCCAGCTTGTCCAACGATCTTTCCCTTTCACTCCTTTCATTACCCCTGTCCTTCTTCTTTAATCAGTTCTGTCACCTCTCCTGACTCTCACCCACCTTGGCAGAGAACATAGGGCACCTAGAAGGAAAGAAAAGTTTAATTAAACTTAAAGCTTCAGCAACGGTTTGAAACCTCGGGACGAGATGGGGGTAGAATGGATAGGGGTTAGCAGTGCCCCTGCCCCCCTCCGCTACCCTCCTCCACCCAATCTGGGCACTAACATCACGGAAGAGGGGAGGTCATTTCCATGAATTTTACCTAATGGACAAGGTTATGTCCTTAATAACCAACAATGGAATGAGAAAGTGAGCGTGCTTTTCCCCGCCCCAAACCTCCACCTACCCACCTACACTCTACATCTGTGCGGGTGACACAATGATATATGCAGTGGTGTTGCTTGTTTGTGGAAGCTTAACCGTGTTTGTGGCAAGGTAATGTGTAATTCTATCTGGGTCTGTAGCATTCTCTAGTTATGAGTCATTAAGCAGCAAATGTGTACATCATCTACTCTGAAGGGATAACAATTTTACACAGGCAAACAGCCATGTTACCTAAAAGCATTTTACAGACAGAATCCAAATATCCTGTGAGCGTGGCTGTTATCCGATAGCCCTGTGGCTGTCAATGACTCTCTATGATGTGCTGGAGAGCCTGGTGGTTTTTAAAGACACCGCAGCGGAGGATGTGTGTGTGCCTCTTATGACGTTTCTTCGGCGACTACCTCCCTGAGGTGGATCTGGTTTCAGACACACTACAGGACCAAGCACCTGATACCAGGAACACGCAGC
>NC_036859.1:21302629-21313005 GCF_002910315.2 Salvelinus sp. IW2-2015
AAAGAGAGAGATTTACATTCATTCCACATAGCAAACACATTTTATATATTTTCAAATACAAATACAAAATACAGTTTTAGGCCTAGTGTATTAAATGTAACAAAAAACCAATGGACAGCTAACAATAACAAAAGCTAAAAAATAGCTAGCTATAAAGAAATGGAAGGCTAGCAATCGCCTATACCTTAGCTAGTCTGACTTGCATCAAGACGTGAGCTAGCTAGCTAAACTTAGCTTGGCCTACAGTCATGTAAATGGAAAATCTCACTCATTTTTTTAACTTGAGTCAAAGAACAATATCAATTATATCAAAATGACAGAAAACTACATCAGTCAACGGGTAACCGGGAATAAAAAAAAGAAAGGAGACATGGAGAGCTAGCTTCTCCTGTTCTTTTCACCTGGGGCTTCTTTCCAACGTTCACGGACCCAACATAGCATACCAAAGAAGTGAGGGACCCTGCAGCAGTACAACGGAATGCTCCTAGTGGCAGCGCTAAAGTATACATGTTGTGTATATCATGTAACACCATGGTTGAACTTACAATAAGAATGGAGTGGTTGTCTCAGAAATAAGAAATACTTATTTTAATGCATTTTAAATTAATATACTCAGGTAAGGCTAAAGTAAACATTGTACAGAATGGCATTAACACATGTGGAAACCATTGCTACTGAACATGTCAACACCAAAACATTTCACATTTGAGGGGAATAACAACTATTTTAACCCCCCACATTGAAAGGGCAATTTTCAACATGTGGGTTTTCTGCACATGTAAAACTGCAAAAATGTGATATTCAATTTCATTGTTTTTCACGTGTAAAAATTCTGAAATTTCACATGTGAAATTGGCATTTCACATAATGAGGTGAAACATGTTATTCTCCTCCACATGAGAAAATGTGGGTGTTAACATGTGCAATCTAAATTTTAATACATGTGAAAGATATTATTTTGCGCCTACTTTCAACAACTGTCTTTTTTGTAAAGGGCACGTGCATGTGTGCGTCTAGGCTCGGGATAGGAGTTGGTTTGGAAGTTTGTCCCTCAGAGTTTTGATGATGATGACATCACAATGGGGAGGATGTCTGGAGTCTAATGTAACCTCCTCTAGTCTCATTAAAGCGCTGTGGGTCACAGGATTTCCATCACATTGAGGTAACGCCCGTTTTTCCTGAGTGAGTTAATATGATTGTACCAACAGATTGCTGGGTCAAGAAATGAATGAGATCTATGTACATAAAATAGAAGAAGAAATTCCTATCAGTCATGAAGAGCATGAAGTGAAAACGGTGTCCACATTTGGTTTTCTCACGGACATTAACAAGAAAATACATTCTTTTTTCCTATAGCCCTTTATAATGTTTGTGTGTGATCTAGTGGTATTTTGGGTGGTTTTGTGCATTCTCGAGTAGTGAGGAGGAGGGACTATTTCCTCCTGTCATGAGTTTGAATGGCTGACTTGAGGACCCTAGCTGTCCCAAATTGTCCTCCACATTTTTACTTATGGTTGAGTGACATCTGCTGGGGACTTTTATGAGGAAGCCTTATCACTCCTCCCTGACACTCTTCAAGTTTAGAGATACACATCTTGGGTCTGGTTGGTCAAACCAACAGGATTAAACTAAAACAGGCACATAGGCCTCAGTAAAAGGGTGAGGGGGATGCTTGGGGGGGGGGGGGGGTTGTAATGACTTATATGTATATTTACCATCTAATGACTGGTCTGGTTATTGTATCGAACAGTCCCCTTTTTCGTCCTCCAGTTTTCCTCTTATTCCTACATCAATCAGGAAACTAATCATGCACAATCTGGCTAGGAACTGTGGCCATAGAATGTCCCCTCATAACAGGTTGTAGGGTTCCAGACAGCTCATAGCCTGCCTTAGTGTTTCCGTAGCCGACCGGCATTATTTAAGCACAGTTAAATTATCACTCACTAAATGAAATCCACTCTCAGCACTAGTCCATAATAAAAATGATGGCGGGGAGGCAGGGAGGTTTGCATGTGTGTGATGCAGACAGCGGCGGGTGAGGAAGAGGAGGAGGGGTCTTGTTTTGGTGCTTTGCTCCTCCTCTCTGACATACACAACTCAACACAAATAACATTCATTAACAAGTAATCCTGGCCCATTTTAAACACTGGTTGTATGGGCCCCCTGGTTTTCAGAAGCAACTGGTTTTCACATCCCTGGCTATAAACAACAGGGCCTATTTAAATATGGACCTGCTGGGCTGGGGCTGACTGGCTAATCTCGTCTCCCAGCCCCCGGCCCCCGGCCCCCTTCCCCGCCTACCCCTCCGTCCTACCCAGAGTCTCAGGTGCCACGCCAGTTGCCGCTGCAAATGAACACATTTTCCAGCAGCCGGCACTTTGATAGCTCTATGATTCCTAGTGGGTCAATAAGCAGGCAGGCAGTGGGAGAGGAAACAGCAGCACTGGGTTTAAGCAAGGCCGGCAGCATGGTGGAATGAATACAGGGAGGCCTGGAAGGGAGCACCAGGGAGTAAGGCCAGAAATATGTCTATGGCTAGGTTTTCAGTTGTGGCTGTTTTGAGAAACACCAGCAAAAGGGGAAGCAGTAGGTGAAGTAGTATTTATACTACACTACACCTCATGCTGGAATGCAAACAATGTATTTAGTTACAATTTGTTCAAGCATTGTAGCTCAAGGTTAGAAAAGAAGAATTACTTAAACAATGCAGCTTATTATCCCTACTTTATCATTAACTAGACTGTAACCACACTCTATGAATAAAAACAATTATTATCAGTACTTGTATGATTATGATTTGGACTATGCAAAGTCAATTATTGGCTGCCATTTGAAACTATAGAGCCACTTTACAGCTTTCCGTTGGTTTTTCAACTTGGCTCACAATCATTTAATTTACACCATTTTGGTCAGCTGCATTAAGCCTGAAAGACTAATACTCCTTGCCTGTCTCAGGTGAATGCTGAACTGACTTTTGCGTAAAGACTTAAATGAATACCTTGGAAATGTTTTCCCAAAACAAGCGTCAAGTCCACAATAGGACCAGTTAGACAGACAGTGGAATTTTAACCAAGCTGTCTCTTCCCTAAATGCCTTGGTCTGCATGTTGTTTGTACAGCCTCGGCTCTTCCCCTGGCTGTCAAGGCCCCGTAAAAAAACTCACCCCACAACCCAGCTTTGTCTTCCTGAAATGATTTTGTGGACATCTTAATTATCTTACGGTCAGTTAAATTTGGAGGTTCCAAATAAAAACTTCTCTAATGTGGATCCATGGCAGTGTTTCCATCAGGCCCTGCTAGCTATTAAACTGATTATATTAGGAGAATGTTTAGTTTTTGAGAGATGGCCACTGCCCATGTTTATGTGCAAATGGGCCTCAACCACCATCCTACCACACGCCATTATCATAGACACCTAAAAGTCATTTTGGGGGAGAACGCGGTTTGGTAATAAATGAAAAATGATGTGGTGAGCTTGACCTCTTTGTCCTCTCATTTCAAATGTGCCATTTTGTCTTGAGCATGGTGAGGATCCATAGTGATGTCATGGTGGTAAGTTTTGTCCTCATTAGAACCACATCTGAAATAAGAAGAATAGAAAGACTAGTCTGTCCGTGTGGTTGGACACAAATCTCGATAACATAGGCACTTGGTGCAGAGTGGAAAATCAATCTGCCCAGGTTTTGACAGTGGAAATGTGTGGAGAAATTTGGCTTTCGGTGTTTTGCCGGATGAGCTCAGGAATGGTGTTCTTCCCTTCACCGTGTGGAGAGAGAGAAGGAGATAGGGATACAGGGGAGGAGAGAGAGTGAGAGAGAGAGAGAGAGAGAGAGAGAGAGAGAGAGAGAGAGAGAGAGAGAGAGAGGAGATGGTGAATCATATCCTCCCCAGAGTGAATACTGAAGGTTATCAACGACCCCACATCAGTGATATGTAGCCCATATGAAGAATTAATCGTATAGAGCAGCCATATCCTGATATACAGTACAAAGTACATTCAGTTGTCTTGCTGTCATTATTGTTTAATTGATTGGGCACATTTTCGTAAATGCCGAATGCATGATGTGGGATAATACAGTACTCACTGTAGATTAAATTATTTTATTTAGAGTCAGTGAAACTGATTAATCATTGACTCAAAGTAGATATCCAGTTTTTTCATTCTCTCCAAACTTATCGCCTGAGATCTGTAAAATAACAATATGCTTTTGCAAAGCGTTTGCAAATCATTCAAGAGTGTGTTTTTCTGAAATACGGAATGTAGGCTACTGTTTACATGAAGAAGGAAAAAAACATAGTGCCATTTTTTATTAGACCTGCCCCAACCCTTGTTTTTTTGTAATTCCCTCTTTGCTCTCTGTTTGTCCTAAAGCCTGTTATGATGTATAGACAGGAGGACATAATCAAGAGTTGGGCTTTTTGAAGATCTTAGTCATGTGCAATGTGGTCCACTGTGTTCTTCAATACACCTGTCAAGGGATATTTTAGGAGCACTGGACACACACAACACACACACACACACACACACACACACACACAACACACACACACACACACACAACACACACACACACACACAAGACACACAACACACAGGACACACCACACAGCACACACACAACACACACACACACACACCAACACACACACCCACCACCACACACACAACAACACACACACACACACACACACACACAACACACACATCGGTGCCACACACACACAAACACACAAACACACAGCGGTAGAATAGTGGTCAGTGACAACTTAAGTGGTGACAAGCTAGATTGATTTAGTGAAGCATGCAGTCCTGTGATAACCCCAAACATCCATGGAGAACCAGCTGCTTTGTTCAGGTTTTCCCCGCTGAGAAAATACAGCCATCTCCAATGTGCATTCGAAATTTATGAAATGGTGTTTCTAATATTCAACCAAGCCTGCCCATATAAACAGCTTTATTCCAATCAATTGGGGATGATTACATTGAGAGGAAAAAATCAAATGCAACCCTGTAATTGCATATTACAAAAGTTATTTTCTGCAATTGAATTGATAATTACGTATGTCTACATTTCATATGATTAAAATCAATGTAGTAAAAGGTGAGTTATGACAGCTGCCCCTGAATGAGACACATTTATGGAGCAGGCTTAATGGGCTTGTTGGGATCCTTGCGCATGGAATTGCCTTTAATCCATCTCCCATACAAAAATGCTTCGGTGTTCCAGGCCCATGCAGGGGGCTCTAACAAGCCTAAATTGTTCCTGCTGCCTGTATCGCACATGGTACTGTAACCCACCTAAACAATGCATTGTCAATGGTGCATTGGTAATCTTTGGGCTGCTTTGACTGTAAAATATTTTATATGGAATAAACTCAAACATGGGTTAAGGAATTTTTTGTTTATTAATTGGTTGTTTGTAAAATTACCGGCAAAACAACATTTCCCCAACATTTATTCTATCCTATTTTTGAGCACCCAGGAGGCCATGTTCAACCTCATATTTTGATTTTGATAATGCTGTCCATCATGGAAATGGAGATTGAGTTCCATTTAAAAGATAGATGCCCCCTCTCTGGAATGGTTTCCCCCTCAAATAGCTGGTGTCATTTTACACACCAGGAAACATGATTCCAGTCAGCCTGGTTCTCAGCAACTAGCTAACAGCTCCTCTACTTAAATTGTGTTATGTCGCCTCTTTAGACGATGCATTTTCTTTGGGAGCCCAAACGTTGGCTGCCAAGCACCTGATACCAGGAACACGCAGCCAACGTTGGCTCCCAAAGTAAAATGCATCGTCTAAAGAGCCACATAACACAATTAAGTAGAGGAGCTGTTAGCTAGTTGCTGAGAACCAGGCTGACTGGATCAGTGTTCCTGGTGTAAAATGACACAGCTATTTGAGGGGGAAACCATTCAGAGAGGGGCATCTATCTTAAAATGGAACTCAATCTCATTTCCATGATGGACACATTATCAAATCAAATATGAGGGTTGAACATGGCTCTGGGTGGCCTCAAAAATAGGATAGAATAAAATGTTGGGAAATGTTGGTTTTGCCGGTAATCTTACAACAACAATAATAAACAAAAATCCTTACCCATGTTTGAGTTATCCATATAAAATATTTACAGTCAGAGCAGCCCAAAGATTTACCAATGCACCATTGACAATGCATTGTTTAGGTGGTGTACAGTACCATGTGCGATACAGGCAGGCAGGAATTAGCTGTAGAGCCCCCTGCATGGCTGGAACACCGGAAGCATTTTGTATGGAGATGGATAAAGGCAATCCATGGCAAGGATCAACAAGCCCATTAAGCCTGCTCCATAAATGTGTCTCATCAGGGGCAGCTGTCATAACTCACTTTACTACATTGATTTTAATCATATGAAATGTAGACATACGTATTATCAATATCAATGCAGAAAATAACTTTGTAATATGCAATTACAGGGTGGCATTGATTTTTTCCTCTCAATGTAATCATCCCCAATTGATTGAATAAAGCTGTTATATGGGCAGGGCTTGGTGAATATTAGAAACACCATTTTCATAAATTTCAATGCACATGGARATGGCTGTATTTCCTTCAGGGGGAAAACCTGAACAAAGCAGCTGGTCTCCATGGGATGTTTGTGGGGGTTATCACAGACTGCATGCTCACTAAATCAATCTAGCTGTCACCACTTAAGTTGTCACTGACCACTATCTACCGCTGTGTGTTTGTGTGTGTGTGTGTGTGTGTGTGTGTGTGTGTGTGTGTGTGTGTGTGTGTGTGTTGTGTGTGTGCTGTGTGGTGTGTCCTGTGTGTTGTGTGTCTTGTGTGTGTGTGTGTGTGTTGTGTGTGTGTGTGTGTGTGTTGTGTGTGTGTGTGTGTGTGTGTGTGTGTGTGTTGTGTGTGTCCAGTGCTCCTAAAATATCCCTTGACAGGTGTATTGAAGAACACAGTGGACCACATTGCACATGACTAAGATCTTCAAAAAGCCCAACTCTTGATTATGTCCTCCTGTCTATACATCATAACAGGCTTTAGGACAAACAGAGAGCAAAGAGGGAATTACAAAAAAACAAGGGTTGGGGCAGGTCTAATAAAAAATGGCACTATGTTTTTTTCCTTCTTCATGTAAACAGTAGCCTACATTCCGTATTTCAGAAAAACACACTCTTGAATGATTTGCAAACGCTTTGCAAAAGCATATTGTTATTTTACAGATCTCAGGCGATAAGTTTGGAGAGAATGAAAAAACTGGATATCTACTTTGAGTCAATGATTAATCAGTTTCACTGACTCTAAATAAAATAATTTAATCTACAGTGAGTACTGTATTATCCCACATCATGCATTCGGCATTTACGAAAATGTGCCCAATCAATTAAACAATAATGACAGCAAGACAACATGAATGTATGTACTGTATATCAGGATATGGCTGCTCTATACGATAATTCTCATATGGGCTACATATCACTGATGTGGGGTCGTGATAACCTCAGTATTCACTCTGGGAGGATATGATTCACATCTCCTCTCTCTCTCTCTCTCTCTCTCTCTCTCTCTCTCTCTCTCTCTCTCTCTCTCTCCTCTCTCTCCCCCCTGTATCCCTATCTCCTTCTCTCTCTCCACACGGTGAAGAAGACACACATTCCTGACTCATCCGGCAACACGAAAGCAATTTCTCCACACATTTCCACTGTCAAAACCTGGGCAGATTGATTTTCCACTCTGCACAGTGCTATGTTATCAGATTGTGTCCAACAACACGAAGACTAGTCCTATTCTATTCTTCTATTCAGATGTGGTTCTAATGAGGACAAACTACCACCATGACATCACTATGGATCCTCACCATGCTCAAGACAAAATGGCAGCATTGAAATGAGAGGACAAAGAGGTCAGCTCACCACATCAATTTTCATATTACCAAACGCGTCTCCCCAAATGACTTTAGGTGTTATAATGGCGTGGTGGATGGTGGTTGAGGCCCATTGGCACATAAACATGGCAGTGGCCATCTCTCAAACTAWCACTTCTCTAATATAATCAGTTTAATAGCTAGCAGGGCCTGATGGGAAACACTGCCATGGATCACATTAGAGAAGTTTTTATTTGGAACCTCAAATAACTGACCGCTAAGATAATTAAGATGTCCACAAAATCATTTCAGGAGACAAGCTGGGTGTGGGGGAGTTTTTACTGGGCTTGACAGCCMGGGGAAGAGCCGAGGCTGTACAACAACATAGCAGACAAGGCATTTAGGGAAGAGACAGCTTGGTTATTCACTGTCTGTCTGCTGGTCTATGTGACTTGACGCTTGTTGTGGGAAAACATTTCCAAGGTATTCATTTAAGTCTTTCACGCCAGTCAGTCAGCATTCACCTGGAGACAGGCAGGAGTATTAGTCTTTCAGCTTAATGCAGCTGACCAAAATGTGTAAATTAAAATGATTGTGAGCCAAAGTTGAAAACCAACGGAAGCTGTAAAGTGGGCTCTATAGTTTCAAATGGCAGCCAAATTGAGCTTGCATAGTCCAAATCATAATCATAGCAATTACTGATAATATTGTTTTTATTCATAGAGTGTGGTTACAGTCTAGTTAATGATAAAAGTAGGATAATAGCTGCATTGTTTAAGTAATCTCTTCTAACCTTGAGCTACAATGCTTGAACAAATGTAACTAAATACATTGTTTGCATTCCAGCATGAGGTGTAGTGTAGTATAAATACTACTTCACCTACTGCTCCCCTTTGCTGTGTTCTCAAACAGCACAACTGAACCTAGCCATAGACATATTCTGCCTTTACTCCCTGGTGCTCCCTCCAGCCTCCCTGTATCATCACCATGCTGCCGGCCTGCTAACCCAGTGCTGCTGTTTCCTCTCCCACTGCCTGCCTGCTATTGACCCACTAGGAATCATAGAGCTATCAAAGGTGCCGGCTGCTGGAAATGTGTTCATTTGCAGCGCACTGGCGTGGCACCTGAGACTCTGGGGTAGTGACGGAGGGGGTAGGGCGGGAATGGGGGCCGGGGGCCGGGGGCTGGGAGACGGATAGCCAGTCAGCCCCAGCCCAGCAGGTCCATATTTAAATAGGCCCTGTGTTTTATAGCCAGGGATGTGAACCAGTGGCTCTGAAACCAGGGGGCCATACATCAGTGTTAAAATGGCAGATTACTGTTAATGAATGTTATTTGTGTTGAGTGTGTATGTCAGAGAGGAGGAGCAAAGCACCAAAACAAGACCCCTCCTCCTCTCCTCACCCCGCCGCTGTCTGCACACACACCATGCAACCTCCCTGCTCCCCGCCATCACTTTTTATATGACAGTGCTGAGAGTGGATTTCATTTAGTGAGTGATATTTAACTGTGCTTAATAACTGCCGGGCTAGCCGGGACACTCAGGCTATAGGCTGTGGAACCCTATAATCCACTCCCCACAACTTCTTATGAGGGAACATTCAAATGCACACTAGTCCTAGCCAGATTGTAATGATAGAGTGCCTGATGATGTAGGAATAAGAGAAACGGGAGGGTTTCCTTCCTACAGGGCAGGGGAAGAAAAGGGACTTGGCTGTTCGAAATACATTTCCCACTGTTGATACAGTAACTAACCTGTCATTAATGGTACACATGCATAAATAACAAAACATTTTTACACTTAAATACATGTTTTCATCATCCCCACCATCCTGCACATATCCCATCTCCTTACCGGGCCAAAATAAGTACATTTTTTGGTTTCGTCCTCTTGGTTTGACCAATCCAGACCCAGATGTGGTTCTCTAAACTCAAAGTGTGTCAGGGAGAGTGATAGGGCTCCCTCATAAAAGTCCCCAGCAGATGTCACTCACCCATAAGCAAATGTGCCAGGCGATTTATACAGCTATGGTCCTTTCAGCCATCAGCCCGTGACAGGAGGGAAGACCTCCCTTCTCACTACTGAGAAGGCACAAACAGCAAAATACAATAGATCATACACAAACATTTCTAAAGGTTGAGTAAAGTAAATTATAGACCAAATAAACAATGAACACTTCTTTCTTGTAAGTCAGTGATAGACAATACAACTCTGTTTTACGCACGCATCATACTGAATATGAATTCCCTCTATGTACGTACAGCAGATCTCATTCCCTTTGACCAGCGTCAACATCATATTAATCGCTCAGGAAGCAGCATTACCTCACTGTGATGGAATTTCCTTTGACCGCACTGCGCTTTAATGAGACGAGAGGAGGTTACATTAGACACAAACATCCTCCCATGTGATGTCTCATCATCAAACAACTCTGAAATGACTTCCAAACCACTCCACACACACACACACACACACACACACACACACACACACACACACACACACACACACACACACAC
>NC_036859.1:21313021-21333021 GCF_002910315.2 Salvelinus sp. IW2-2015
ACATCTAGATGTGTTTATGATGTAGGAATAAGAGAAACTGGAGGGACGAAAAGGGACTGTTCGATACAATAACAGACCTGTCATTAATGGTAAATATACATAAGTCATACCCCCCCCCCCCCAAGCATCCCCTCACCCTTTACTGAGCCTATGTAGCCTGTTTTAGTTTAATCCTGTTGGTTTGACCAATCCAGACCCAGATGTGTATCTCTAAACTTGAAGAGTGTCAGGGAGAGTGATAAGGCTTCCTCATAAAAGTCCCCAGCAGATGTCACTCACCCATAAGTAAATGTGGCAGACAATTTGGACAGCTAGGGTCCTCAGTCAGCCATCAACTCATGACAGGAGGAAATATTCCCTCCCTCCTCACTACTGAGAATGCACAAACACCAAAATACACTAGATCACACACAAACATTTATAAAGGCTATAGAAAAAAGAATGTATTTCTTGTAAGTCCGTGAGAAACAATGTGACACCTGTTTCACTCATGCTCTTCATACTGAATAGGAATTCTCTCTATTTATGTACAGTAGATCTCATTCATCTTGACCAGCATYTGTTGTCAACATCATATTAATCACTCAGGAAACGGCGTTACCTCAATGTGATGGAATTTCCTGTGACCGCACAGCGCTTTAATGAGACTAGAGGAGGTTACATTAGACTCAGACATCCTCCCATGTGATGTCTCATCATCAAACTCTGAGACAACTTCCAACCAACTCCTATCCCCGAGCCTGACGCACACATGCACGTGCCCTTACAAAAAAAGACATTGTGAAAGTAGCGCAAAATGATATTTTCACATGTATTAAAATTAGATTGCACATGTTAACACCACATTTTCTCATGTGAGGAGAATAACATGTTTTCACCTCATATGTGAATTGCAATTTCACATGTGAAATTTCAGAATTTACACGTGAAAAACAATGAAATGTGAATATCACATTTGCAGTTTTACATGTCAGAAAACTCCACATGTGAAAATTGCCCTTTCACATGTGGGGGTAAAATAGTGTTATTCCCCTCAAATGTGAAAAGGTGGTGTTGACATGTTTCAGTAGCAATGTTTCCACATGTGTAATGCCATTCTGTACAATGTTTACTTAGCCTACCTGAGTATATTAATTAAAATGCATTAAAAATAAGTATTTCTTATTTCTGAGACAACCACTCCATTCTTATTGTAGTCACCATGGTGTTACATTGATATACACACATGTATACTTAGCGCTGCCACTAGGGAGCATTCCGTGTTACTGCTGCAGGGTCCCCTCACTTCTTGGTATGTTGGTCCGTGACCGTTGGAAGAAGCCCAGTGAAAAGAACAGAGAAGCTAGCTCTCCATGTCTCCTTCTTTTTTTATCCCGTACTCCGTTTTGTACTGTGTTGAGTTTTCTGGTCATTTTGATGTATAATTGAATTGTTTTGACCAAGTTAAAAAATGAGTGAGATTTTCCAATTTACATGACTGTAGCCAAGCTAAGTAGCTAGCTAGCTCACTTCTGTATGCAAGTCAGCTAGCTAAGGTATAGGCGATTGCTAGCCTTCCATTTCWTTATAGCTAGCTATTTTTAGCTTTTGTTATTGTTAGCTGTCCATTGGTTTTTGTTACATTTAATACACAGGCCTAAAACTGTATTTGTATTTGTATTTGAAAATATATAAATGTGTTTGCTATTGGAATGAATGTAAACAGATACTCTTCTACAAAGGAGAATTAGGGCTTTCAGAGTTAATCAGTTAACTTGGGTTAACTTTTTGGAATATTTGTAGATTTTGTTTTTATTGTGATTAATCGCATGGTCTGAAAGTGTTCAAAATACACTGAAAACATCCAAAATGCACAATCTATACAGCTAAAAACAACAAGATGATGTGAAAACAAATTGACATTGCGGTTAATGAAAGTGTGCTTTATCAATTGACCTGATTTTGCTAACCGTTACTTTGGACAAATTCAAGACGTCAATATTCTTGCAATGCATTTATATAAAAAAATCTTAAATTACAGATCGATTTCATTTCTGAATTTGTTATTAATCGTGATTAAACACAGCAAATCATTATAAACCTATTTCGAATTGAACAGTGAATATTCTGAGAGAAAGAGAAATTGAAAAGACTTTGGCTTCTCCCATGGGAGACACAGGTTCTAAAAAAACATAGGTGAAATTTAGAATATCACATGTGAAATGTTGGTAAACCACGTGTCTAAACCATGTGAAAAATTTATGTGAAACTTCACGTGACCAAAAAACACGTTTTTTTCACGTGACATTTTTTTTTGTTGTAACATTTTATTATACTTAAAAAAATATATATACTGTATATACAGTACTAGTCTGTACACCTACTTATTCAAGGGGTTTTCTTAATTTTTACTATTGTAGTGGTTTCTTTGCAGCAATTCGACCATGAAGGCCTGATTCACGCAGTCTCCTCTGAACAGTTCATGTTGAGATGTGTCTGTTACTTGAACTCTGTGAAGAATATATTTGGGCTGCAATTTCTGAGGTTGGTAACTCTAATGAACTTCTCCTCTGCAGCAGAAGCAACTCTGGGTCTTCCTTTCCTGTGGCGGTCCTCATGAGAGCCAATTTCATCATAGCGCTACAAGGTTGTTGCGACTTCACTTGAAGAAAGGTCTTGACATTTTTCATATTGACTGACCTTCATGTCTTAAAGTAATGATGGACTGTCGTTTTTCTTTGCTTATTTGAGCTGTTCTTGCCATAATATGGACTTGGTCTTTTACCAAATAGGGCTATCTTCTGTATACCACCCCTACCTTGTCACAACACTACTGATTGGCTCAAACGCATTAAGAAGGAAAGAAATTCCACAAATTAACTTTTGACAATGGACAGCTGTTAATTGAAATGCATTCCACTCTCATGTGATCTCAGCTCATGAAGCTGGTTGAGAGAATGCCAAGAGTGTACAAAGCTGTCATCAAGGCAAAGGGTGGATACTTTGAAGAATCTCAAATATAACATTTATTTTGATTTGTTTAACACTTTTTTGTTTACGACATGATTCCATATGTGTTATTTCATAGTGTTGATGTCTTCACTATTATTCTACAATTTAGAAAATAGTAAAAATAAAGAAAAACCCTTGAATGAGTAGGTGTGTCCAAACTTTTGACTAGAACTGTATATTTTTTTTACCTCAAGACAAAAACAATAATCAACTTAACATTTACATACATTTCCACAAACATTAATGACAAAGCACAATTTGAAGTCATATGGTGCAGTCTTACAAGTATTAGAAACAACATTGGGTGTGGATACGGTGGGAATGTGGTTCTGACTAAGTGTGAAGACATTGTTTGTGCCATTTTTCACATGTGATTTGTTCACAGTGAAAAATATATATTTGAAAAAAATCCATGTGAACCTTCACATGTCCGTAAACCACGTGCCTGACTCATCCCACCTGCTACCTCTCCCTGCTCCCTGACTGTGTGTGAGCTGAATTGGGGGGAGTGCGTGGGAGTAGAGGGGGGTCTGTCGTGTGTTTTTATGGGCATGGCCCCACGTGGCCCAGAGGGTGGACCCTGACTGGACCATGGAGCAGGACGCAGCAGGACACACAGGGCAACAGGAAGAGGAAGACATTAGCCAGACTGTCAATCTATTGAAAACATGATGCACTTTTACCTCATCAACACTCTACCTTCACCTGCACTCCCACACCGAGTGAGTGACTCCACACAGACCTTTCCAAAAGACATCCATTATGACGTGTTGTTATGCAAGATCTCTGCCTTTGTGTGTAGTGATTTACAAATTCACTCACTGTATGAGTCACATGTCTGTTAACTACATGTGCTTGACTGACCTCATGTTTGGGCTGACTGTCAGAGTGACCACATGCCAATGCTGACAATTTTCTTTTCCTGAATGACACTGCTCTGATACTGACCAATGACCATAGGACACTCTCTCGCCTGCTATGTGCATGCCATGCTGACAGACCGCAAGGACCCTGGCATTCCTCTGTGGTGGAAGCACCTGGCTGATGAGCAGTCTAAATGGGGAGCTGTGAGGGGGCTCCACCATCAGCTCCAAAGCCAGCCCTAGAACCCCAGACACAAAGCAGCAGCAGGCACCTGTTTCCTCTGGAACACTGTTGTTTGTTTCCCTGTTTGCCTGTTGGCTCTGGCTCCAGTCGGCTTCCTGTGGTCACGTGACTCAGCTGTCTGTAGAGGCTCTTCTACTGGGCCTACTAGGCAGATCTCTTCCACTGAGCCTACTAGGCTGATCTCTTCCACTGGGCCTGCTAGTCTGATCTCTTATACTGGGCAGCATAGTCGGCAGCAGGTAGCCTAGCGGTTAGCGAGGCGAGCCAGCAACCGGAGGGTTGCCAGTTTGAATCCTGGGTCTGACGTAAAAACTGGAGGGTTGCTGGTGTCAAATCCAAGATGCTGTTGATCCCTTGAGCAAGACACTTATCCCCGCACAACAATGGGACCCAGTGTGGCAGAACTCCCGCACCTCTCCAAACACCTGTACGTGTGTCTTTCGGATGGGTTGGGTTAAAAAGTGATCTCAATCTAAACTTACACTGGGCCTACTAGTCTGATCTCTTATAGTGGGCCTACCACTTCTAGTATGGTCTCTTATACTGGGACTACCACGTCTAGTCTGATCTCTTATAATTGGCTTACCACTTCTAGTCTGATCTCTTCTACTGGGCCTAACACTTCTAGTCTGATCTCTTATACTGGGCCCACCACTTCTAGTCTGATCTCTTCTACTGGGCCTACCAATCTGATCCCTTACACTGGGCCTACCACTTGTAGTCTGACCTCTTATACTGGGCCTAACACTTCTAATCTGACCTCTTATACTGGGCCTACCACTCTCATCTGATATTTTATTATGGGCCTAACACTTCTAGTCTGATCTCTTATACAGGGCCTACCACTTCTAGTCTGATCTCTTATACTTGGCCTACAACTTCTAGTCTGAACTCTTCTATTGGGCTTACCAATCTGATCTCTTCTACTGGGCCTACCAATCTGATCCCTTACACTGGGTCTACCACTTCTAGTCTGAGCTCTTCTACTGGGCCTACCAGACTGATCTCTTTTACTGGGCCTACCAGTCTCATCTCTCATACTGGGCCTACCAGACTGATTTCTTATACTGGGCCTACCAGTCTGATCATTCCTACTGGGCCTACCAGTCTGATCATTTCTACTGGGCATACCAGTCTGATCTCTTATACTGGGCCTACCAGTATGATCTCTTACACTGGACCTACTATTACTAGTAGTCAGGCTCAGGCGGAGAGCCAACCATCCACCGCTTCCGAGTATATTACTCTCTAACGTTCAGTCCCTGGACAACAAAGTAAACAAGATCAGGGTGAGGATTTCCTTTCAGAGAGACGTAAGAGACTGTAATATAATCTGTTTTACGGAATCATGGCTCTCTCTGAATATATTGTCCCTGTCCAAACAACCAGCGGGGTTCTTAGAAAAGAACTCTGTGGGAAAAACAGAGGTTGAGGGGTATGTTTCATGATAAAAATGTGTGGTGAGATTATGGTAACGTACAGGAACTTAAGTCCTTTTGTTCTCCCAATCTGGAATACCTCACCATCAAATGCAGACCGCATTACCTCCTGAGATAATTTTATTTGGTTATTGTCACTGCCCAGTATATTGTACAAACAGACCAGCTATGACCTCCGTAAGGCATTCAAAGAGACAAAACGACAGTACAGGGACAAAGTGGAGTTGCAATTCTACAGCTCAGACATGAGACGCATGTGGCAGGGACTCCAGACACACACACACTATAAAAGGAAATCCAGTCACGTCGTGGACACCGACGCCTCGCTCCTAGACAAGCTAAACACCATCTTCACCCGCTTCGAGGAAAAAAACACAGAGCCACTGACATGGCACTGGTCAAAAAGGGTCAATATCAGGGGATATCTTTATCTATATATTTCCGGATATCTGACATTTTATTAGATATAAGGAAATAGATACTCATGTCATATTTCATATACAGAGCTAGGATATTCTCCATTATGGGAGAGTTTCTACATGCATCCAACCAGACCTCTCCCTGCTACCGTATTAGTCCAGGAAGATATTTGGGGTGAGATACGTTCAAGACACACACCTGATATGCGTGCACCTGCTTACATATTTGTAGAACATTTGAACTCCGGAAAGGTTATGTGTCAACATGCTGACCTATCTAAGCATTTATCATTTATCTATCCGTTTTTTGGGGGTTTTTTAAATCATAATTTCAATAAATATCCTGACATCATATATAATATTGTAATACAGGGCACGGAAAGGCAAACATTGTCATATTTAATCCAAGTTGCTATTTCCAAAGCACATTTCTGCTACAGTATTTCTGTTAAAAAATGTAGCATAGCAAATACAGAAAATCACAACACATGTTTTCTGTAAAGATACAAACGCAGGCTAATCTTTGCAAAATATATATTTTATTTATTTAACAGAAAAAAAGTTGCACACCCTCAAAACCCCTGCGTGCCCTGTTTGTTATGGACGATGTGTAACGGCTGTCGAAGTCGTTCTCCTCCTCAGACGAGGAGTAGCATGGATCGGACCAACACGCAGAGTGGGTAGTGCTCATGATAATTTAATAAATCGAAACTGAACACTTACAAATACAAAAACAACAAACGTGACAAAACTGACAACAGTCCCGTGTGGCACGAACACTGACACGAGATACAAACACCCACAAAACACACGTGAAACCCCGGCTGCCTTAGTATGATTCTCAATCAGGGACAACGATTGACAGCTGCCTCTGATTGAGAATCATACCAGGCCGAACACAAAACCCCAACATAGAAAATCACACATAGACAGCCCACCCCAACTCACGCCCTGACCAACTAAATAAATACAAGAAAAAGGAAAAACAGGTCAGGAACGTGACACGATGGATGTGATGGGAGAACATTGCGTCGTCTGTGGCGGTCCCACAAAGTTTTGACCCAAYGTGGTGGTAATGTTGGTCTGTGATCCATTCCAAAATGTCAATGCATAAGTCGGTAAAAAGGAATTGTATCGATACTGCAAGAAAATATTGTCATTTCACATAACCATACCACAAGGTAGCTACCCAACCTGCTTCATACATGGCGAGAAAACAAACTGGAACAAGCTAGCTAGCTAGCCAAGTTGCTAGTTAGCTAGCTATCTAAAGTAGTTAGCTAGCTAGCTTATATTAACCAGTAATACAAAATATGCCTAAACGTTTTAAAACATTATCTGTCACCATGAGACTTGATGGGGGTAACAACAAATCCTTGAAGGGAAGGCAATTTTGTTATTTGTTAGTTAGCTAGGCTACCAACCAGTTAGCCTTTATCCCTCTATCAAGCCTAGCTAGCTAGCCTTAAAGGTCAAATTAGCCAATGCTCTTGAGTCTAGTTACTAAGATTAAAAATACATCTCAAATGAGCTGAACTTCTTTGAGGTATTTTCTGAACAGCTTCTCACTTCTTTCCTTCTCCAGTTGTTTGTTCGACCACACACCGTTTACACACTCATTTATGGCGCCAAAATTAGAAAATGACAGTTGGAACGCCAAAGCAGAAAATACATGAAAATACATACCAGTTACAGTGCTTTTAGCTTGCAGTTTGCACACCTTTATGCAAAGGGAATAAATGTTCCTAGACCATCATTGAAAATAAGAATTTGTTCTTAACTGACTTGCCTAGTTAAATAAAGGTAAAAAAAATGATTTTAAAAATCCTCAAAACTGAAATAAGCATCAGAAATAGGGTTTCACCTGTCTTTGTGATTCTCTCCACCCCCCTCCAGGTGTCGCCCATTATCCCCTGTGTATTTATACCTGTGTTCTCTGTTGCCAGTTCGTTGTTTTTTGTCAAGCCTACCAGCGTTATCCCCTCTGCTCCTGTCTCTCGATTGTTCCTGTTTCCTAGTTGTCCCGGTGTTGACCCTTCTGCCTGCCCTGACCCTGCCGTCCTGTACCTTTGCCCCACCTTTCTGGATTACTTAGCTTTGCCTGCCCTGACCCTRAGCCTGCCTGCCGTCCTGTACCTTTTCCCCACCTATCTGGATTACTGACCTCTGCCTGCACTTGTCCTGCTTTTTGCCTGCCCCTGTTCGATTAATAAACTGTTGTTACTTCGACGTTGTCTGCATCTGGGTCTTACCTGAAACGTGATAAATAATCCTTATTTAGCATATCAAAAAGCATATTGAGATCCTCATATACACCTAAGTCAAAAGCATATGCATTGTATGGGCTGAGAAAATATACTATGTAGGCATACTGTCAGTATTTGTCATCATATAGAGAAAATAAGTGTCACGAGTTACTAGGTGTGGAAGGTAGGAGTCAGGCGCAGAGAGCAGAGGGTTCAATAATATTTTCTCCGTCACAAAAACGGTCACGCCAAACACAGGGCGCAGCAACACTGACCCGCCCAAACACACAGGGCAAAACGATCCGGAGAGAAAATACATCCAACACCGGACAACGTGAACACAAAATAATCCCGCACAAAACCAACAGACAGAGAAATATAGGAATCGGTGGCGGCTAGTAGGACGGTGACTGACGACGGCAGTGCCGCGCCGAACAGGCAGGGAGCCACTCTCGGCGGGTGTGACAGTACCCCCCCCCCCGCCCCCCCTGACGCGCGGCTCCCAACGAGCGCGCACTCGCCGGCCTCGAGGAGCGCCTCGGGGGGCGTAGCGTGCCGGGCGATCCGGGTGGGAGGCGTGGAAGTCCCTCAGAAGTGAAGGGTTCGCAAAATGTCCCCGCCGTCGGGGTACCCGCACCGCACCTCTCCTGCCGGACCGTACCCCTCCACAGTCTACGAGGTAGCTGTAGGCCCCTCACCCGGCGTCTCGGTACAGATGGCACGTACTGAGTAGCGCCGGGACCCTGCGATGTCCAGAGGGGGCAGAGGGACCTCAGGCACCTCACCTTTCTTGCAGGGGACACAGCCACCACCGGCCTTGAGAGAGACACATGAAACGAGGGGTTAACTGGCGAATAATAAAGTAGGAAGCCTGTAACCTTAACACACCTCGTTATTCCTCCTCAGGACTTTAATTGTTCATACACACTGCGGCCGCAAGCTTCCGCAGGGCAGGCAGGAGGGGCAGGTTTTGGGTCGAGAGCCAGGACCCGGTCCCCCGGTGCGACAGTAGCACGGGGGCCTCACTGGCGGTGGCTGGTCCACGCCTCTTCTTCTGCCGTCCACTAGCCTGTCTTAAAGACTTTCTGGACGGTTCTCGCAGGTGTCCTTCGAGCGCTGCACCCACTCCTCACCGCAGGAGCCTCGTGCTGGCTCTGATGCCATGGCGCCAGGACCGGCTGGTAGCCCAACACGCACTGGAAGGAGACATGTTAGTAGAGGAGTGGCGAAGGAGTTTGAGCGAGCTCTACCCATGGGACGTACCTCGCCCACTCACCAGGCCGGTCCCGGCAATACGACCGCAGAAACCTACCCACATCCTGGTTTACTCTCTCCACCTGCCCATTACTCTCGGGGTGGAAACCCAAGGTCAGGCTGACCGAGACCCCCAGCCGTTCCATGAACGCCCTCCAAACTCTGGACGTGAACTGGGGACCCCGATCAGAAACGATGTCCTCAGGCACCCCGTAGTGCCGGAAGACATGGGTAAACAGAGCCTCCGCAGTCTGCAGGGCCGTAGGGAGACCGGGCAACGGGATGAGACGGCAGGACTTCAAAAACCGATCCACAACGAGAAAGTGAGAAAGTCCACCGACAAGTGCGACCACGGCCGTTGCGGAACGGGGAGGGGCTGTAACTTCGCTCTAGGCAGGTGTCGAGGAGCCTTGCTCTGAGTACTCACACCGAGCAGGAGGAGACATAATACCTCACGTCCTTCGCCAGCGTGGGCCACCAGTACCTCCCCCTACGACTCCGCACTGTCCTCTCGATGCCAGGATGACCCGAGGAGGGTAGTGTATGGGCCCATCGAATCAACCTATCACGGACACTACGCGGCATGTACTGAACCCCTGCTGGACACTGAGGGGGTGCAGGTTCCAGCCGTGACGCGCGCTCGATCTCTGTGTCCACCTCCCATACCACCGGTGCCATCAGACATGAAGCTGGAAGGATGGGAGTCGGCTCAATGGACCGCTCCTCGGTATCATAGAGGCGGGACAGCGCGTCGGCCTTCGTATTTTGGGAGCCTGGCCGATATGAAATCGTGAAACGAAAGCGGGTAAAGAACATGGCCCACCTAGCCTGACGCGGATTCAATCTCCTCGCTGCCCGGATATACTCGAGATTACGATGGTCAGTCCAGATGAGGAAAGGGTGCTTAGGCCCCTCAAGCCAATGTCTCCACACTTTCAGGGACTTGACTACAGCTAACAACTCCCGGTCCCYCACRTCATAGTTCCGCTCCGCCGGACCGAGCTTCTTCGAAAAAAAAGCRCARGGGCGGAGCTTTGGTGGCGTGCCCGAGCGCTGTGATAGCACGGCTCCCACCCCAGCCTCGGACGCGTCCACCTCCACTATGAACGCCAAAGAGGGGTCCGGATGCGCAGGCACGGGTGCGTCGGTGAACAGTTCCTTCAGACGACTGAAAGCTCTGCCCGCCTCTGCTGACCAGCACAAACGCGCCGGCCCCCCCTTCAGCAGTGAGGTAATGGGAGCAGCCACCTGACCAAAACCCCACATAAACCTCCGGTAGTAATTGGCAAACCCTAAAAAACGCTGCACCTCCTTTTCCGTGGTCGGAGTCGGCCAATTACGCACGGCTGTAACGCGGTCACACTTCATTACCACCCCAGAGGTGGAAATGCGATAACCCAGGAAGGAAACGGCTTGTTTAGAGAACACACATTTCTCAGCCTTGACGTACAGGTCATTCTCCAGCAGTCGCCCAAGTACCCTACGTACCAGAGACACATGCGCGACGCGTGTGGCAGAATAGATCAGTATGTCATCGATGTACACTACCACTCCCTGCCCGTGCAGGTCTCTGAGAACCTCGTCTACGAAAGATTGGAAAACGGCTGGAGCATTCTTCAACCCATATGGCATGACGAGGTACTCATAATGGCCCAACGTGGTACTGAATGCGGGCTTCCACTCACCCCCCCCCCCGGATACGCACCAGGTTATACGCACTCCTAAGGTCCAGTTTTGTGAAGAAACGAACCCCGTGAAATGATTCCACCGCCGTGAAGATGAGAGGTAGCGGGTTACTAAACCCCACTGTGATTGAATTTAGACCTCTATAATCAATGCACGGGCGCAGACCTCCCTCCTTCTTCTTCACAAAAAAGAAGCTCGAGAAGACGGGTGACGTGGAGGGCCTAATGTACCCCTGTCCCAGAGATTCAGTGACGTATGTCTCCATAGCCACTGTCTCCTCCTGGGACAACGGGTACAYGTGACTCCTTGGAAGTGCAGCGTTCTCCAGGAGGTTTATCGCGCAATCCCCTCGTCGATGGGGTGGTAATTGGGAAACCTGGTCTGGACTCTCCACCGTTGTCGCACCGATGGAAACTCTTATGCACCTGCCTGAACACTCTTCTGACCACCCCTGAAGAGCTCCCCGACTCCATGAAATCACTGGATTGTGATGATCCAGCCAGGGGATCCCCAGCACCACCGGAAACGCAGGTGAATCAATAAGGAAGAGACTAATCCGCTCCTTATGATTCCCCTGCGTTACCATGTCCAATGGAACCGTGGCCTCCCTGACCAGCCCTGACCCTAATGGTCGGCTATTTAAGGCGTGCACGGGGAAAGGTTGGTCTAACGACACCAGGGGAATCCCTAGCCTTAACACAAGCCCACGATCCATGAAGTTACCAGCTGCACCTGAATCGACTAGCGCCTTATGCTGTAGAGAGGGAGAAAAACCAGGGGGAAAAATTAACAAAAACATATGGCCGACAGGAAGCTCTGGGTGAGTCTGGTGCTGGAACCTCCTCCTCCACCCCGCCCCTGCGGCCAAGGTCCGGAACTCCAGGGCAAAGTCCTGCGCGCTCCTCGTCTCCTGTCGCAGGTGGAACATCCGTTCACCCGCCGCTCGGCCCTCTGGTGGGTGGTCGAACACGGCCCCGGAACCGGCGGGTGAACTCGGGGTAGTGATCCCTCGCCGAGTCTGGGCCATTCCACACTGCGTTGGCCCACTCCAGGGCTCGACCCGTCAAACAGGAGACGAGGACGCTCACGCTGTCCTCCCCCGAGGGAGTCGGACGAACGGTAGCCAGGTACAGCTCCAGCTGTAGGAGGAACCCCTGGCACCCAGCCGCCGTCCCATCGTACTCCCTGGGGAGCGCTAGACGCAGGCCACCGGATCCGGACACTGAAGAAGGGGTAGGTGGTGTTGGTGAAAGAGGCGCTGGGGGTGAGGTAGGAAGGCCACTCCTCTCCCATCRGTCCATCCTCTCCATCATCTGGTCCATAGCCGATCCAATCCGGTGGAGAATGGTTGTATGATGGAGGACCCTTTCCTCCATCGATGGGAGAGGAGGTGTGGCTGCTCCTGCTGACTCCATAAGAGGTGCGGGATTCTGTCACGAGTTACTAGGTGTGGAAGGTAGGAGTCAGGCGCAGAGAGCAGAGGGTTCAATAATAGACAATTTATTTTCTCCGTCACAAAAACGGTCACGCCAAACACAGGGCGTAGCAACACTGACAGGGCAAAACGATCCGGAGAGAAACCGCCGACCGCCGAGCGCCGCCCGAACAGGCAGGGGAGCCACCCTCGGCGGGAGTCGTGACAATAAGATGTCCACATAGGCCTATCTCAGGATTTCTAATGAGTCAATATCCGGCCATACCATGTACGATATCCAGAGGGAATCCAAAAATAATTTGTGAATGAAAGAAAAATATGGATTTCATTTTGTCAAATTATTGAGCATGTGCTGAAAACTCAGAAATGCATCAGAAACTATCCTTATTTTCAGCATATCAAAAAGATTATCAAGATCTGGATATGGACCTCAGCCAAGAAAAGCCTCATATCTTGAATGTGCTGAGAAAACAAAGATATGCAATGTATACAGTCAGTTTTTGTCAACATAAAGAGAAAATAGGATGTTACATATCCCAGGATATTGAATGAGCCCATATCCAGCCATAGGAAAGATCCATGTGTGATATTCGTGTCACGCCCTGATCTGTTTCACCTGTCCTTGTGCTTGTCTCAACCCCCTCCAGGTGTCACCCATATTCTCCACTTATCCTCTGTGTATTTATACYTGTGTTCTCTGTTTGTCTGTTACCAGTTTGTCTTGTTTGTCAAGCTTACCAGCGTTTGTCTTGTCAGCTCCTGTCTTTTCCCGGCCTCTTTTTATCGTCCTCCTGGTTTTTGACCCTTGCCTGTCCTGACCCTGTACCCGCCCGTCTGACACTCGGCCCGTCAAAGACCTTGAACCTGCCTGTCATCCGGTACCTTTGCTCCACCTCTGGATTACTGAACTCTGCCTGTCCCTAACCCTGAGCCTGCCTGCCGTCTTGTACCTTTGCTCCTACTCTGGATTTTCCACCCCTGCCTGCCTTGACCTGTCATTTGCCTGCACCTGTGGTTACAATAAACATTGTTACTTCACACAGTCTGCACTTGGGTCTTACCGTGATTACTGATAATTCAGAGTAATCTCAATATCATATATGTCTAAAAGACACATCTGGATTCAGAATTTGTCAGGATATGGTGCATACACAAAACTCAAAATATGCATTGGAAATGGTCTGTATTCTGTAGAATATCAACAACGTGTCATGTAAAGATACCCCCTGATATGGACCCTTTTCCCCCAGTGTGGCGCAGGACTATGTGCTCCCAATCTCTGTGACTGATGTGAGTAAGACATTCAAGCGTGTTAACCTTCACTAGGCTGCCGGCCCAGATGACATCCCAAGCTGAGTTCTCAGAGCATGTACAGACCAGCTGGCTGGTATTCAATCTCTGCTTATTCCAGTCTGTTGTCCCCACTTGCTTCAAGGTGTCCACTATTGTTCCTGTACCCAAGAAGGTGAAGCTAATTGACCTCAAGGACTATCGCCCCTTAGAACTCACTTCTGTCATCATGAAGTGTTTTGAGAGGCTGGTTAAGGATCATATCACCTCCACCTTACCCGACACCCTAGGCCCACTAAAATGTGCATACCGCACCAACAGATAAACGGATGACGCACTCGCCATAACACTGCACTCTGCCCTATCCCACCTGGACAAGAGGCATACCTATGTAAGAATGCTGTTCATTGACCACAGCGCAGCATTCAACACCACAGTGCCCTCCAAGTTCATCACTAAGCTCAGGGCCCTGGGTCTGAACCTCTCCCTGTGCAACTGGCTCCTAGACTTCCTGACGAGCACGTAAAAACACCTCCGCCATGCAGATCCTAAACATGCGGGCCCCACAGGGGTGCATGCTCAGCCCCTTCCTGTACTCCATGTTCACCTATGACTGTGTGGCCACACATTTCCAACTCAATCATCAAGTTTGCTGACGACACAACAGTCTTTGGTCTGATTACCAACAACGACAAGACAGCCAATAGGGAGGAGGTGAGAGCCCTGGCGAATTAATGCCAGGAAAATAACTTTTCCCTCAACCTCAAAAAAACAAAGGAGCTGATCGGGGCCGCAGTGAAGAGGGTTGAAAGTTTCACGTTCCACGGTGTGCACATCACTGACGACCTGAAATGGTCCTTTCACACTGACAGCGTCGTGAAGAAGGCGCAACAGCAGCAACCTCAGGAAGATAAAGAAATTCGGCTTGGTCCCTGAAGCGCTAACGAACACCCAGTGCCACAGGAAGGCCAAGAAGATCATCAAGGACCCCAGCCACCCAAACCATGGCCTGTTCACCCAGCTACCATCTAGAAGGCGGAGTCAGTACAGGTGCTTCAAAGCCAGGACAGAGAAACTAAAACAGCTTCTATCTCCAGGCCATCCGAGTACTAAACAGTCATCACTAGCCGGCCTCAGCCCAGTACCCTTCCCTGAACCTTAGTCACTGTTCTAGCCGGCTACACCCGGTACTCTACCCTGCACCTTAGAGACTGCTGCCCAATGTACATAGAGTCATTGAACACTGGTCACTTTAATAACGTTTACATACTGTTTTACCCACTTTGTATCTATACTGTATTCTGTATTGTAATCATGGCTCATCTTGTATAACTACTGTACTGCTGTACACACATTTTCTTTCCATATACTGTCCATATTGTCTATATATATACACACCATTCACGTTCCAGGCTTTGACATTGCTCATTCTGATATGTCTTAACTTTCTGTTCTTTTTTTATGTTTATGGAAAGGAAAGGGGGATACCTAGTTAGTTGTGTGTGTAGTTGTGTGTAGTTATGTGTGTAGTTATGTGTGTAGTTATGTGTGTAGTTATGTCTGGTTATGTGTGTAGTTATGTGTGTAGCTGTGTGTAGTTATGTGTGTAGTTATGTGTGGTTATGTGTCTAGTTATGTATGTAGTTATGTGTGTAGTTATGTGTGGTTATGTGTGTAGTTATGTGTGTAGTTATGTGTGTAGTTATTTGTGTAGTTGTGTGTAGTTATGTGTGTAGTTATGGGTGTAGTTATGTGTGTAGTTATGTGTCTAGTTATGTGTGTAGTTATGTGTCTAGTTATGTGTGTAGCTGTGTGTGTAGTTGTGTGTGTAGTTGTGTGTGTAGTTATGGGTGTAGTTATGGGTGTAGTTATGGGTGTATTTATGGGTGTATTTATGAGTGTATTGTTATTGTATGTCTAGATATTGCTGCATTGTTGGAGCTAGAAACATACGCATTTCACTGAACCTGCGATAAAATCCCCAAAGCAACCTTTCCTCTTCTCTCCTCCATCTCTCTTCTATTCTCTCCTCTCTTCTCTTCTCCTCTCCTGTCCTGTCCTCCCCCTCTCCATCCCCATAAGCCTGATCGTTTTAATTGAAAGTCAGAGGAGGGTACTCTTGTGGTTTCATTATTAATTTATTAAAGTGCAATTTTCACCCACATGTGAAACAGAAAAATCAATGAAACAACAGTGCAAAGCATCAAGGTTGATTACAGATGGAGGAGCCATAGATGGTGGTGCTGAAGGTGTTTTTCAACTGTTTGTCTCCTCCTCACAAGAATGTTTTGACACTGTCTCTGTAACACAATGCATTGGGTAAACAGTACCGACTGATAAATAATTACATTTGATTGTTGTGTCTTATTAGGGGAGTTTGCACTACTACATTACATGGTAAGTATTAAATATTGCTCTGTAATGCAATCTGTCCAGCAGTGAGAGATGAGAAGCATGCCCTTTGCGCTAAGCGAAGTCTGAGATGATTTAGGTGGAGCATATGGGAAATTCTAATCTGTTAGCCTAACCCTGAATGGCTAAAAGCCCACTCAAGAATTACATTTTCCTCCCATGTTTTTAAACCTGATAATCCTGATAACTTTAATATCTCTGAAAAGGTTACTTATTTCCAGTGAATGGAAATGCACCATTTCAGCTCCTTTTTTAAAACCTCTCTGATGGAATTTTGATAATAAACATTCAAATATTCATACAATTTCTTTACACATTACATGTGCTTTTCTTTAGACTCAAGATTTGATACACAAAAAACAAAGTGTTTACGAATGACAAATGAGATAGCAACAACATCAAATCAAGCAATTGAATAAGATTTGAAGCTATATGGATTATGACCAGAGCCAGTTCTAAATAAGGAAAGCTGAACAACAAGCAGGAGATTATTTTGGTCCGAGCCATTTGTATACAGGGGAAGTGTGGTGACGCTCTACTTGAACCGATAGTCACAGCTGTGGGCTGAGCAACAACAATCCTACGACTCGAGGAAGACAGGCAGGATGTAAACAGCATTCCCTCGCTGGCGGTAGTGGGGGAAAGAACTGAATCCACATGCCAAAACACAAGACAGATCTGGATATTTCTGTTTAAATGAAAACATGTAGAATGAGTGGTCTTGGACTCTTTAGGTAGCACGGTAAAAAGCTGCTTTGAAATGTTGTCTCATAATAGATAAAATAACATTGACCTTTTAGGAATTAGATTTATTAATAATAATACAAAATAAGCAAGCTCTGAGTCCATCCACATGATAGAGGACCCTTGGGCTAACCAACACTGTACTGTGGACAATAATGTCTACACAGTGTCTAAATGGGCTCTGTCTGCTTACTCACACTAAGGCTGGGAGTGCAGCTTGGCCAGCCACTCTCTCTGTAATTAGTACAACATTTTTGCCAAGCACCACCCCACACTCTCACACAATTAGTGTGCTTTTCGTGATCATGAAATTATGGAAATGGAAGACACTTATTCAAACAGGTCCGGCATTACCATATTTAGAAATATTTGACTTAATTAGGTGGTCCCGGACCTGGCGATAAGAGACAAAGACTTTTAAAGCAGCGAGGCTCATAAAGTCCTTGTTAAGAGAGGAGAGCTGGGATGGACCTAATGATGTGTTTGGAAATTAGGCCGATCAAACAGTTAATGCAAGGTCCTCCTTCCTGGCAAAAAGCATCCAAATGAGACAATTAGACAGCCATTATTCTCACTGCCGGGCTACATGTGGAGCCTGATATGCATAAAGTGTTTATCAAGACAGACAATGTCCACTTAGAAAAAAATCCTCTAAAATGCTGAGCCACTGTGARCCTGGATAGAAAAAAACAGCTCTGTTGCTAAGATTTGGGGGGTTGGGAAGGAGTGTTATCGTGGTCCTCAATCAAGGAGTAATTYAGTATTATCTGCATAATGTTCTATCACAAATTAGAATAACTGAATTAACGGGGGAAAGCGCTCAGAAATGGCTAAAATAAAGTACATGTATAGATCATGACTAGATGAAAGGAATGATAAGCTAAAGAGAAGATGTACTTACTGTAAATTATAATTTTATTTCCTATACATGCTTTTACCTTTATAAGCTAAGAGGAGAGAAGTATATATTCAGTTAATTGCCACAACATAAAAAGTAACACTTGACTTCAATCAATACATACATTCTCTATGTGGAGTTCTACTGTTTTTGTTCTTTCTTCACATTGAAAACATATGGTGTTCCCACAATTAACAATCTATTTCACAGAATCCAGAGGACACGCATTCGTTAATTACACCCCTTAAATCTTTATTTACCCTGCCTGTCTAGGTCGAGCCTGATCTTCTTACACATCTCTACCACCTCCATCTCCATCTCCACCTCCATCTCCCACCCTGTCCCTATCCCTGCATGCAGCGACATGGGGATCTGTTTGTAGACTAGAGGTGGCCGTTGCGGTGGTGTAGGATGATGCGGGATAGGGATAGCTGTTACGTGTCTGCCATTTTGCAAATGGTTATTAATTGCATGGCGGGATGAGGCGAGGGTTGGCGGGTGGGCGGTGACGTTGGCGGCAGCAGGGCAACAGGGCGGGCGGTCTCCGCGGCCAGGCTCCGGCACATAGCTCTTCATCAGCCCCCAGCCGTCAGAGCTGCACAGACAATTACAGCCCTCTGATTGCTATCAGACAGGGAGGGGATTTTTACAAATTAGGGGATAAATAGAATTTTCCACATGCCTAATGGCAGGGGCTGGGGAACAGTAATGAAAAACTATACATCACAATCAAGCCGACAATCCTATTCATGGCAATGCATTATGCTCACTATTCATAATAATGGCATAGTGACAGAGACTGCGCTGGCCCCGGCCAGAGGGATGCCGGCAATCCTACATAGGCTCGCTAACGCTGGGCCATTTCTGAACTCATACAGACTCTACTTCATTGCATCCTGCCAATGTTTGGTTTAATTTGTTTTGTTTTGTTTTTATATAGATTTTCTTCTGTTTTTTAAAATTCATGTTGGTTTTCCAATAATTCAAGGATGGTTTATTGTTTCAATACTTTTCAGCTCAAGCAGATTCTTCTTTCAAAATAATAAAATACTAAATGTTACAGAATATATGATCATACTATTTACTGATTTGGCAAGTTAGAGAAAGTTGTCACAGTCAAAAGCAGTCATTCTTTGCACTAGTGTCTCATAAGTGTAGATCTGCAGGCTACTTCTATCCAATCAACACACACACACAACACACACACACACACACACACACACACACACACACACACACACACACACACACACACACACACACACACACACACACACACACACACACACACACACACACACACACACACACACACACACACACACACACACACACTCACACACACACACACACAGTAACACAGCACACACACAGACTCAACGAACACACTTTCATTTACCACAACAATCCAACCAGAGAGATCCAATTTTCTTCTGATTTACACATGCGGTGAGCCCGGACGCTACAGGCAACTCCTTATCAGTGGAGCTAAAAGTTATTGCACATAGATAACAATACAAACCAACCAACACCAACTGTCCAAGCCCTGGCAAGACTTTACAACATATACTATAGGTATGAAAAGATAAACTCCCAGCCAAAATCATATTCCAGTCGTTAGGTTTAATTTGAGCTCTAAACTAGCTTGTTTGGCAGCTCCTACGCTGACCCAACCCCTATTCCTCTCCTTCCCTGTCCCCATCCTGAGGACACTGTAAATAGGGTCTCTACTGCAGTGGTTTCCCAACAGCGGTGACAGTCAGTGAGCTAAAGTAGCACAACACATCCTTACCCTGCCCCAGTCTGACACAGGATGTGCTCCTAACAGGCATCCATCGTTTCATCTCTATGTAAAATGATTGTGGTCTCCCCTCAGGGCAGGAGGAGGACAGGGTTGGTCTCAGAGGCAGGAGACAGAGAACAAGGAGTGTTGTGTGTGTTGCAGCTACATGGTAAAGTTCCCTAGTACATCGGGCAGGCCTAAATGTGTAAGTTTGCGACTGTGCGCCAGCATGTGATGTGTGTGTGCTTCTGGCAGTGCAGCCCTTTGATTAAAGCAGTGTGATTGTGAGATGGTAC
>NC_036859.1:21335521-21336577 GCF_002910315.2 Salvelinus sp. IW2-2015
CCCCGCTGATAAAAGCGAACAAGCGTTGTTGTAAAAATGTACTACTAGACGGAACAATTTCATTGAACTTGATCTATTGCCCAGGGCTTACAGGGAAAACATTAAGCTTTGGCAGCCTGCTCATGTAATCATTGCGCAGAGCCATAACTAGGCTGTTATGGCTCTGTATTCTAGTTAAGAGACCAGCCTAACCACTGATCTGCTACAACCAGGGCGGCGGGAAATAGATTCAAAGAAGAAACCAGACAGGTTGTAAAAATCCCACATAAAGATAATAAAGTATTTATCTATACATTCTCTGTGTTGGATGCAATTTAGCGTGTTGGGGAAAATGTTTGGTACATCTGTAGTAGTGGGGCTCTGACACGAGGGAGGAGGCGTAGGAGAGACGGGCTCATACTAATGGCTGGAAAGGGAAAGGAAGGGAATGGTAAAGCAAACACAAGGAGAACCAATGTTGATGTGTTTGATACCATTCCTATCATCGTGTTCCGAAGCCATTACTATGAGCCTATTCCTTCCGATTAAAAAAATGCCACAGCCACCATTGGTTCTAGGCCTTGGATTGCCCATTGGAGAGGAGTGTAATCTCAGAGCGGGGAGACGTCCTGGTAATGAGGCGTCAGGCAGTGGGATGCGTGGCACGCCACATGTGGTCGTCCATCAGGCTCACTTGTCCTCCTTTGTTCAGTGGACCCCAAGATCAATCACTGTGGATCAAGTTTAAAGGAATGTGGAGGTAGCTCTAAGACATACTCACAAACCACTACAGAATGCACACCGCATGCACACACACACACAACACACACACACACACACAACACACACACACACCACACACACACACCACAACACACACACACACACACACACACCACACACACACACACACACACACAACACACACACACCACACCACACACACCACACACACACACACACACAACCACACACAACCACACACACACACACACACACCACGGCACACACACCAAGGTGACAAACAGGCGCGGCGATAGCCACCGATCGATGGCAGACCAGGAATCCGTCAACAGA
>NC_036859.1:21336602-21356436 GCF_002910315.2 Salvelinus sp. IW2-2015
GCAACAGGGAGAGGGGAAAAAACAATCACCTATCAGATTGAAACGGACTTCTCCTTGTATCTTTAGGGTCCTGTGACAATAGATTGGACAGGAAATCCAATGGCAAGTAGAGACAAAAAAAATGAAGCAGAAAAAACAGATTACTAATACGCTCCAGCCAGGGCATTTTAATCTGTGACAGTGCAGGGATCTGGTGGAAACCATTATCACGTACTCTCTGTCTCTGATAAGAGGCCTCTAATCTGTTTGCTGGAGGTATTGAACAAATGCATTTGTGCCACTGACAGAGGGAGGGATTGAGGGATGGGGACGGATAGAAAATGAGAGGATGAGGGAGTTGGAAAAACTTGTGTGGAGTTGATGGCTATTTCTTGACAGAGAAAAGAGAGAGTGAGGAGAATGAGGAAGAGTGTACTGTAAAGCTAAATGTTTACTTCAGAGGTAGCGGGAAGGTTGGAGAACTTGGACAAAATATCTTTAAATTCTACAGCTCTGTGGTAAATGCAGCAACAGTATTACCTGTTTGAAATAGGTTGGAGGATGAGGATAGGATGCTTCAGTAAAGTAAAACAATTACTTACAATGAGAACAGCATAACACATACATGAAACATGATATGTCTAGCTGGTAAACAGGGTTGGGTATAGGGTACTTCAGAAATGTAATTTGTTACAGTTACTAGCTACCTGTCCAGAATTGTAATCAGTAACTTTTGGTTTACCAAAACTCAGTTATGTCATCTGATTACTTTTGTATTACTTTCCCCTTGGAAGAGGCATTAGTGATATCTGACTTGTGGTTAGAAAGGTGGCATAATGTATTTTTTCATAAACACACTTTCTGAATTTGAATGTAATCCAAGGAGTAATCATCTAGTTTTTCCAAAGTATCTGTAATCTGATTACAATATGTTTTCTGTTAACATCAGTCATTACAGTTACAGGACGTAATCAGCTACTCCTCAAACCTGGTGGTAAAAACTAGAAATCAGGATAATACTTAGTGTGTTTCCTATCTTCACCAGAGAGTCAGTGAGGCCTAGGACCTGATAGTGCAGTCGGCAGGCTGTGTCAGTTGGGGGCAGTGGGCGCCATAAAATAATCACATTGCCTGGTTCCCCCGATGGCCCTTAGAACTCCAGCCATTGACCTTCGACCCTGACAGAGCGTCCATGTTCTTTACCTACCTGGTTAAAGCAATGCAACCAGAGAGATTTATCTGACTCTTTCAACCCTACCTCCCTCCCTCCTCCAGCTCCACCCCTCCACCCCCCTTTTCAACAGACCACTGATCAGCCCACTCCATCCATTTCCCCTGGACCCCCCCCCCCCCCACCCTCCTCAGCAATGTTCCACACCCCTCCCCCTTCCACTTCCCCATTCCAATTGACTGTCCCATTGTCACATATAGAATTCTTTTTAGCCCCTGGCTACTAGTTAACCTGCACTCGGAGACCCTTCTGTGAAATGCTAAAGTTGCAGAACCGTAAAAGAGTGGCGAAAATGATGTGCAATATGTCCAAACAGAAGGACATTTTCACTCTTTTCTCTCTCCCTGCCAATGCACAGTGGAAGCCAAGGGCCATCATCCACCTCCAATCGCTAACCACTTGTATAAGTTTCTCCAATTCCAGAGAGCTGGGATTATGGTTTTTTTTATTTATTTATTTTTATTTTATCGTCAAATTATTACAACGCTGATAAGATGGAGATGCTGATGTCCCAGTGTGTCGGACCTTAACCTCTCTTCTGGTTGCAGAGATCCTCTTTGCTACTCCGACTCATCCTCACAGTGACCCGTGGACACACATACCAGGTAGTGCACACATACAAAGAGGTGCGCAAGTACACACATTTATATACTTGAGCTATACACAAGCATACACTTTTATATACTTGAACTATACACAAGCATACACATATTATATACTTGAGCTATACACAAGCATACACATTTATATACTTGAACTATACACAAGCATACACATTTATATACTTCAGCTATACACAAGCATAAACACACACCCTTCTTGTATATACTTAGTCACACACTCAACACTCACACACACACACACACACTACACACACACACACACTCACACACACACACACACACACACACACACACACACACACACACACACACACACACACACACACACACACACCACACACACAACACACACACACACACACACACACACACACACACACACACACGCTCATCCAGTACTCAGCACAGCACAGCAGCCCTCAGGTAAGGGCCCCCACTCATAGACATGGAGATTGGTTTTTAGTTAAATGTCAGTGGAGGTGCAAGGATAGCCCAGGGGTAGTGCTCTCTCTCCCCTCTCCTGGCTGGCTGCTGTCACAACTGCTAGTGTTGTGTCAGTGTGACGCTTTGGGAGGGCTCTGGGTCACTCTGATTAAAGGTAAATAGGGTGGGGCTGGACATCAGACAGGGCTTTCATTACATACACACTCAGACCTATAGTACATATCCCTGTTGTTACTCAATATGTACAGTAATATGTTGAGCTACACTTTAATGTGTTAACTAAATATTCCCCCCCAAAAATCAGAAGAGATAAGAAAAATTTGAACCTCAAATAACAAAATAGACATCCTGTTTATCATATTTTTTTCATCATAATTATTTGACTAAATAATGTAGCAACTGAAGTCTTGTGCATTGTTTTTATTGAGTGATATATACCTTCTGTGTGTGTCCAAGACTGAKCATCATCATCATCCATTTGTGTGTGACAGGATCCAGGCTGTCCTAACCCAGATGTACAGCTGTCAATCAGCCCTGGGTGACGCCCATCATGCTGGTATTCAGAAACCATGTCTGGGGGGTCTCCTTCCTCCCTCCCCTGCCTTATCTTAGCCATTCTTCCATCTATCTCGCCATTAGATCACACGGCCCACTAAGTTTTAACACTTGTGACGGTTTCTTACCCCAGTGGCAGCAGTGAGGGCAGAGGCCGGATGAGTGGCAGGTGCCATTAGCTGTGTGCTGACCATGCGCTGGGCCGCAGGACAGTGGAAAGGTCAGCCTCTTACCCACGCCAGCTGATTTACAGACAGACTAAACGCTCCAGATGGAGGGAGGAAGGCCTCAGAAAAACCAACAACCAGCCAGGATTTTACGATGAGTTAAAGTGTAATTATGACTACTAAAGACCTTGGCAGAACATCATTAACCCCTTACACTTGTGGAAATGGGCCTATATGGATAGGACCAAAGGTAAATGTTTCTAACAGAAGAACTATAAAAAGCATTCCCATGGCATGACAAAACCTATTCCCCCTCAGGAGACTGAAAAGATTTGGCATGGGTCACACAAGACCGGATCATAACATTACACTGTTCATTTACTGTCATTCTCATAGCATTTTGTCAATAACAAAATCTGAAAATTCTCTGGACACATTCAGTAACATAATAAGAATATTAATTTACATTTTGGAGTAGGTGCAAGATAAGAAAACACTATTACAAGGGTTTAAGTGAGAGGTAGTTCAGTTTTGAGATGTCAACTAACGTGAATTCAATGTGAAATCACCAAGAAAAATGACAATGTCATTGGATTTAAGTGAAAAAATGTTGTTGAAAAAAGTGACAAAAGAAATGCCCTTACGTTGATTACTTTTAGCAAATCCAATTCGTTTTTCAACATCATTACATAGATTATTTGGGTTGAAATGATGTGGAAACAACCTTGATTCTACTAGTGTTTGCCCAGTATTGCCAACATGACTAGCTAAATGACAAAATGTGATCTTACAGTTTTAGGCACTTCAGACAAACAGATGGTAATTTTGGTACGCATAGAATGGAGTCATGAGTGCATTCAAGCGTGTGTTGCGTGACAAAATATTCTTCACAATACGACAAACACTTATTCTGTTCAGGACAACCCAGGGTATAACGCATGCCATCCTTGTAACTGTGCTTCAAACATATCAATCAGAAATGTTGATCCCGTAAATGTTATCAAATATGGAAATGTGAATGCACATTTGGACTAATGGGTGTGTGGTTTGCTTGTATGACATCAACCCTCAGCGTCTCAACTTTCAGAACACATGAACTCCTCTTGATTTACAACATTTCCCTCACTCAGACAACAACAAATGTGCAAAAATAGCCCAATTAGCAGGAGAGATGGGCGCATCTTCTTGTCGCGCGCTGTGCTCATGTTTATAACGGCTGTCAGTCAAAACCCATACAGAGCTTTGAAGCGGAGAACCTGAGCTCTGACATGTATAGCATGTTACTGTACAGTCACTGCGTTCCAATTTAGGTGCTTATCAATGACTAAATCTGCCATTTTCAACCTGTATATGGGATAACAGGGGATGTGAGTGGAAAGGGCTGCGTTATGAAACACACATGCCATAAACAATCAATGAAAAATGTGTGCTGTCTTTGATTGTATTCATTTAGAGCATTTCTTCCCTGAAGGCCCATACACTGTACAGTACAACAGTTCTACAAGGCAGTGGGTGAAATAAAATCCTTTTGCCAGTAAGCAGAGATGTCCATGTTGTTGTTGTGAATGAGGTCGCCGGGGGTTTTAATCAAACAGAACAGCATGCTCCAGGACCACCCCTGGTCCTCTTCTCACAGCCAACCCTCCTCTCCTCTCTGTTCCACCAAACAGCACAGTCTGATAAATGGATCTCCCCATACACATAAACAACATCCCACATAGGGCCCTTCCCTTCTCCACTCTTCCCCACTAATTCCTATTCATTTAAACGCCACATGGGCAAGCGCCACAGCCAAAGACATTTATTATTTAGCTGTTTTGTTTATGAATAGCTTACAGGTGGACGCCCGAGCCCAGCAGCACTCGTAAATCACAACACCAAGTCGTTTCTCCAAACCAGAGGAACGTACGATTATGTGCAAGTGTGTCTCAGAGGGTGTGTGTGTTTCACTGTGAGTGTGTGTGTGTGTGTGTGCCTGCATGTGTGGTGTGTGTGTGGATATGTAGTCGTCAATTTCCATCTGTGCTCTTCCTCTCCCTGTTTAATTAGTAATGAGGACATATATTTGTTAGTTCCAAAGGAGAGAGAGAAAMGTGCTAGAATAAGCCCCTCTGGACAAAATGAAAACTCGCACTCTGTCAGAGGCAGCCTGTTCCACACTGTAGGCAGCACTGTTCCAGCTTTGAAGAAAGGCAGTGATAGAGAAGCGCAGGGTGGCGGATAAACATGTAGGAACATCAACAACAGCAAGCAGGAAACTGCTACCACCTCACTTCCCCTGGCCTTATTTATCACTGCGCTGCCAGAAGATTTACCTCTTCCTTTTAAAAAAATGAGGTGAGAAAGTACACAGAACAAACCCTGGCTGTTTAACATAGTCTCTGTTCTAAATAATATCTCACCCTGTACATTTGTCAACTTGACACTTTCACCTTTATTGAGTTACACTCTGGGGATTCTCTATCTCTCTCTCTCTCTTCCTCTCTCTCTCTCCCACTCCCCTGCAGCCAGAGCAGACTGAAGTGCTTTTGTCCTGTCCTGTAAAAGCAGTGTGCTGGAACTCCTCACACAAACCCAGATTAATGGGACGGGTTGGATGTCCTATCAGAGACCAGGACACTTCAAGAGGCTTTAAAATCCTCTGGACTCCATGCAAAGATTCATTAACATCAGCCTATATTCCCTGCTACTTCCCTTTCCCAAAAGGTAGACCCGTAAAGAACAGTTGTTCTATCTCTATGGGTGGACTCCTCCGCTTTTCACACCTGGATGGGTATATTTGGCCTGTGCCTCTGAGTTAGTGTTTGTGAACAGCTGCACTGCGGGTAGCAGAGCTCTGATAGTGAGTCAGTGCTGCTGTCCAGGGTGCTGAAAATGAAAGGGGAACCTACCTCTCAAACAAAAAGCTGGAGCCATTTTCTGTAGTTGCAGCAGAGCAGGCCGCAGAGGAATGAGGAGAGAGCACTGAGCACCAAAGGTGATGAACTAGGGTGTCTCAAATGCCACCCTAATCCGTCTAGAGTGCAATTCTTTTGACAAGAGCCCATCAGACCACACCTGGTCTGTGGACCCAGATGTTTGTTGTCCAGGCATGGCCAGGGCAGATAGGAGATCTCATCAGAGCTCAGTGCGTGGAGCGGTCAGAGCATTGCAAAATGATTGATGTGCCCTTCTCCTGTGCACAACTGCTTCCACTCTGCTTGTCTTTCATCTAGGGACTTTGATTCTGTTTCCAGTCCGTCAGGCACGCAACATATACCGATATGACAACAATGTGTGACACTGCATTGAGAGGCATTCTCAGACAGCCAGGCTACCTTTGTTTTGATGTGTTTTTCCAAACTGACCTCTTACAGAAAAGACAGCGTATCTGCCTATTTTTTTCTTTCAGATGGTCAAGTAGCCAGATCTATCAAACCGTGGGTCAGTGGGTTTTTGTAAACACAATAGAAACCTGTGCATTATACAACAACATATAATCGTAAGTACATTTGCAATTAGTTAATGCCACCTTGATTGAAGAAATTACTTGGTTTGGGGAAGTACTTTGGTGAAAGTACATGCTAAAGTACTGAGTTTATCAAAAGAGGATGTCAATTCTCTGCCCAGTTCTCTCCCTCTCCTGTTGTCACATTACTTTGTACTGTACGATCATTTTACTCCCCGTTTGAAAAGCCCTGATCATAAAGCCTTCCTTTGTTATGTTGAGTCTGTAGGTAGCATGGTTAAATAACCCCTGTAAAGCCAGTGAGCAGAACAGACAGGGTTTACTAGCCGGCACCACCTGAGTGTGTCTCAACCCTTTAATCATCTCGGCTGCTGTGTAACATATTATGCATACCCCACATGGCATGATTCACAACCTACACTGCTGCCTTTTGACACAGAGCAATACAAACAACAAACTCTAACCTGGTTCTTTTATTTCTTTCAATTTGTCTTGCTTAAAAAACGAACAGGCCGTGAGCAGATGAATAAATAAAAGCAGGAGAATGGATGACGGTAGTGGTGTAGCGTTGAGAGGGGTAGCAGGTTCCGGCAGGGCTTCCACAGTTAGGTAGGGCCTGTCCCTGGGCTATCTGCAKACATGGTGTTCATCATGGTGTCTACCCAGAGAGTGGGGCCATCCATCAGGACATAYGCATCACACATGAGGACCAGGGAGGGTGGCTGGTGGCTGGACTGGAGAGTGGCTCAGTCTGGAGAACTCTGGGTGGTATTGCAGGGACATTTTTAGAAGCTTTTGAACACAGTGGGTGGGAGCTCTTGTTGGCTGGGGCACTTCACTGGTTGGTGATGGAGAATAGATTAATGAAACCCCACTGGGCACAGACTCTTCTTCTGACGAGGAATATGAAAAATCGGACCAAAATGCAGCGTGGTACGTGTCCATGTTAAATTTATTAAACTGAACACTGAAATACAAAATAACAAAGGTGAAACAACGAAAAAACTAAACAGTCCTATCAGGTGACACAACACAAAACAGGAAACAACTACCCACAAACACAGGTGGGAACAGGCTACCTAAGTATGGTTCTCAATCAGAGACAACGATTGACAGCTGCCTCTGATTGGGAACCATACCAGGCCAAACACAGAAATACAAAACATAGAACAAAACATAGAATGCCCACCCCAACTCACGCCCTGACCAAACTAAAAATAGAGGCATAAAAAAGGAACTAAGGTCAGAACGTGACAATATCATTGGAGTTGAGTTAAAAACTGGGTGAAAAAAAGATTAAATGCCCTTACGTTGATGACTTTTTGCAAATCTAATTYGTTTTCCACGTTCATTCAGCATCATCACATTGATTTTGGGGGTTGAAATGATGTGGAAACAATGTTCATTCAACCAGTTTCTGCCCAGAATGACAGGGAAGAAGCCAGATCTGTGTTGGAGCCTGATGGGGTGAACCACCAATCTATCCTGGTCCAGGAAAAGTCAAGTAAGATGGGAAGCTTTGAAGTTAAAGGAACTGTCTGACGTTGGGGGGCAAAATGTACCTCAGATAAACAAAATATTATTTTATAGGTAAAAAATGACACTCGGACACTATAGAATGTAAGTGCTGGATGAAAGGGAAATTGCTTATTACTGTAAAGATGCAGGTAGATTGACATTTTATTTTGAAAATAATAATTTTGCCAAGATCAGCGAAGAGAAGCTAGCGTAATGAGATGATAAGCAATTAAGATCATGCTGATAAGGCAGAGCAACGTTTACAGGCTAAGAATAGCAGAAGAACCTGAACCATGGGACATGGGGAGCTGGTCAAAGGAACATTATTGGAGAGAAAAACCTAAGATKAAGTTAATCTATTGTAGAATCAAGATTTACCATTCTCAAATCAATAGTCCTTAAGTAAAAGTCTGTGGGTGCATTCTATTCTTACATGTGTTACTTGATCTGTAAGCAATAGGTACAGAACATTCAAACAAATGGCAAACTCTTAGAGGGATCTGAGAGGGAAAGAAAGATAGCATTGCATTCTGTAGATCTACTTTATAATGCCCCTCCATCACTAGAAAACCCCACCTATTTATCTAGTATTTCTGTCCCGCAGGCATTAACTGTCTTAGAATAAACTAAGAGTTACTCACAATGAGTTATGGCAAATAATGAAAACATAGGCAAAAAGACAGGGAGTTCTATTGATTGACAATATGCTAATGTGACAATCGGAAGATCAATTGATTGATGCTTGGTCTATCGCTCTTCTCCATACAGTGTGTGTTCGCATTCCTTTATGGTCTGTGCCTCTCCTATACACTTTGGGATGTAGTTAAGGACCCTATCATTTCCCGGTCCTGTCATAATACTCAACATAATAAAACATGCTGACTAAACAACCGTCTGGCAGTCAGTCAATCCACATGGATCCATACCCCAGCCCTCTCCCAAATGGGAAGGTAAAAGGATATAAAACCGGGGATGAGTCAAGTGCCTTGGTTGAGTGTATAGTATAGTGTCGAAGGAGATGGGAATAGGAATTGTACTCGACGGTCAATGGAGCAGACCCACTAAATTCCCCACTCAGTCCCCTCGCAGCTCCCTGTAGTTTAAATACACACATCCCTGACAAGCATTGATCCTGTTTCCCCGCTCTGCAGGAGCAGCTAGCCTGCATGTCAAAGCCCAGGAGATTGCTCTTAGCACCGGATTAAAGACGACTGGACACAAAGTGGAGAGATCGGGARAGAGCGAGAGAGAGAGAGAGAGAAAGAGTGAGAGAGAGAGAGAGAGAAAGAGTGAGAGAGAAAGAGAGAGAGAAAKAGAGAGAGAGCGTGCTGCTGGGCCCAATGAAGAAGACATGCTTTATGACAGACAAAATGCCTTATAACGGCTTGTCTCATTCACACAGCTCAATACCTCATCTCACACAAATTGGGCTTTGTCGACGACCCAGGGAACAATAACCCCCTTGAACGCAAATAACCACACTAAGTCTCGAACAAGCATTGATAAAAGCAAAGGAGAAAATGGTGCAAACCAGGGGAGAGGCCAAGCTTGAGTCCCTAATGGCACCCTATTGCTTACATAGTGCACTAGTTTTGAGAAAAGCCCCATGGACCCTGGTCAAAAGTAGAGCAATATTTAAGAATAGTCTGCTATTTGGGAAACAACCAAATGCAGGGAAGAGATCTCACTGTGGTGCTCTGCTCCTTATCTGATGTCTCTATCAGGCTGTCTGTGGCGGTGGGCCCCAGTGCTGTAGGCAGCTCTATTGTCTTTCCTCCTCATTCCTTGTTCAGGCTGTAATTAAACAGTACAATGACTGACAGCCTGGGAGACAGCAGTGCTAATTGCTGGCAGTGTGAGATGGTGTGAGCTAGCAGGCTAGCAGCCCTCTTTGACACGGCTGACTGCACCTGAGAGCCTATAGCTGCCATTACAGCTTAGGCTACCACACCTTGAGCCAAAGGTAGTTCTAACCAAAATTCTGGGCTGTGATGAACAAACATTTCAGATGTGAGTGGGTTGAAACAAAAACGTTCTTGTTTTAAAATGAGACAAAAATAATCTGTGCTGGCGTTAAACGTTCAATTTGTTAATGGTTTCAGAATCAGACCGTGGCATTGTCATGAGCATTGTCTTCCTCCATATTTTAACTCAGCCAGACAAAATGCTTTTGATAAGAATAATAATGACCTATGTAGGTGCATCTCATTGCACTTTCTCCATCCATGCATAATATCATGAATTTGAACAGTCTTGGCCATTCTGCATCACTCCCCTTACGTTGCCACCGCCGGGGCTTCGCAGGAGAGAGAAAAATAAAGGCCTTTGCCTCAGCAATTAGAAAAGTACAGTTGTTGCGCCCTGGCCTGATGGCTTCATCGTTAAAACAACATGCTCCAATTAACACCCCCTTAATGCTGCAGCCATAGACCCCCTACGCCCAGCCAGCCCTTTAGAACTGAGGAATCAAAGAGCCAGGAGGCGCTCTCGCCGCGGACGTAATTGGACCGGCCTCTGACCCCGTACCTTAAATCAGCCCATTTGGAACTGCCCAAACACTCCCCCTTGCTAACTAGCTGTAGCTCCAAGCTTTCATTAGAAACAAATACCAGAGACAGCGAAGTAGGCACCGCCGCCACCGAGTGACACAACCAGCTAGACTGGAGCTTCTTCTATAACGCATCGGAGAAATCTAATAGGATGGTACAGCAATCAGAACAGAAATGTTAATAACAACATTTTCATTCATGCTTGTCATTTGCTTGAATGCATGTATTGCAGCTGCTCCAATTCATGTGAGAGGAATTTGGACAACAGGTCATTAAAATCTGACCATAGTGTATAACACAGGATGAACAAAACTTTAACAATGAAGGTTTTGTGGAGAGTTGGAGGTCACCAGATTTCATTTAATATCACGATGCATTAGATATACTAGATTTTTATGAGGATGATTGTCATAAAAAGGCTGTTGGTTAACCACCAGAGAACCACCCAGAGAGGGTTTGTAACCCAAACAGGGTTACATGGAGACCGGCAGTATTTATGGTGACATTTACTTTTCCTACCTGGGCCCAGTGCAGTCAAAAACATGATTTTATATATTTTTCCACATTAGGAGGTTGGAATAATACTATGAAATTGTGAAAATGATTATAATGCCCTTTTAGTGTAAGAGCTGTTTGAAAAGACCGCCTGAAATTTAAGCCTGTTTTGGTGGGATTGAGTTTGTCCTGTCTGGCGACATCACCAGGCGGTATGTATGAGTAAATAGACCACTAACAAAGAGAGTTTCAAACCTCTCTTCCAATAACAACATATTTTCAGGTTACATATTCTTCCCATTAGGCTCGTCCAATTAGGCCCCTCACTCAGACCGCAAAATTCTTGCTTGAGAAATTGCTCTTCGCTAAGAAGCTATTTTAGTTTCTTTTTGACCATTTTAATTTWAAAAAATCACAATAACGTACTTAATTGTTACCCCAAAATGATTTGATATTGAAATACAAACTGCTGCATTGGACCTTTAAATCATTCTCAGCCCAGGCAGGCAGGCGACCTGGTGCATTGGGCACACTGGTCTGAGAGGAATGGAATAGGGAGGGAAAGAGGTGAGGGTGCGTTCCAAATGGCACCCATTTGGGACGAAGCGGTAATGGAACCATGGCTACAGCCTACAAGAGTATAGCAGTTAGCCGAGGAGAAGGAGGAGAGGAGGAGAGGAGAGGAGGAGGAGGAAGCCATGGAAAAGTGTTTCATCAAGCCCAATGGCAGGTGCTTTATTGCACGAGGCATGCTAATGAAGCAGGCTTACTTTATCCAAGCAGCACTTCTCTTTTTGCTGAAGTAGCTCTCTCTCTATCACTCTCTTTCTCTCTTACGCTGTCTCTTCCTCTCTCTCTCTCTTTCTCTCAGCCCCACTGACTTCCAGTACCCAGTAGCACACTTAGGGTAAATGACCCTAAATGAGCTCACTCTCTCTGAGTGGTGGAGGGCTGGCAGGACACTCTTCGGGGTCTGGATGGACCACTGTACCCAGGGCACCAGAATGGCCACTTGGCCAGACTATGCTACACCAACACTGGGTGACTGACTATGGTTCTAGTCCCTTGGCAGATGTTCTGGTACACAAGTTAACGGTTTGATCATCTGTTTTGTCATCTGGTAGGATATCAGGGAAGATGTGTTTCTCCTCATGTCATGTGTTAATACTGTGGATGATCTCAGAAATTGACAGATACACCACATGTATGTGGTATGTGGACACCCCTTAAAATTTGTGGATTTGGCTATTTCAGCCACACCCGTTATCTCGAGCATCCAGCCATGCAATCGCCATGGACAAACATTGGCAGTAGAATGGCCCGTAATGAAGAGCTCAGTGACTTTCAACATGGCACCGTCATAGGATGCCACCTTTCCAACAAGTCAGTTCGTCAAATGWATGCCCTGCTAGAGCTTCCCCGGTCAACTGTAAGTGCTGTTATTGTGAAGTGGAAACGTCAAGGAACAACAACGGCTCAGCCGAGAAGTGGTAGGCCACACAAGCTCACAGAACAGGACCTCCGAGTGCTGGAGCACATAGCGTGTAAAAATGGTCTGTCCTCGGTTGCAACACTCACTGCCAAGTTAACCTCCTTCTGTAAGCAATATCAGCACAATAACTGTTCATCGGGAGCTTTATGAAATGGGTTTCCATGGCCGAGCAGCCCCACACAAGCCTAAGATCACCATGCTCAATGCCAAGCGTCGGCTGGAGTGCTGTAAAGCTCGCCGTCATTGGACTCTGGAGCAGTGGAAACGTGTTCTCTGGAGTGATGAATCACGCTTCACCATCTGGCAGTCCGACGGACAAATCTGGGTTTGGCAGATGCCAGGAGAATGCTACCTGCCCGAATGCATAGTGCCAGCTGTAAAGTTTGGTGTAGGAGGAATAATGGTCTGGGGGTGTTTTTCATGGCACGAGCCATGGTTCAGGCTAGTTCCAGTGAATCTTAACGGTACAGCACACAATGACATTCTAGACAATTCTGTGATCCTAACTTCGTGGCAACAGTTTGGGGAAGGACATTTCCTGTTTCAGCACAACAAAGAGAGGTCCATAGAGAAATGGTTTGTCGAGATTGGTGTGGAAGAACTTGACTGGCCTGCACAGAGCGCTGACCTCAACCCCATCGAACGCCTTTGGGTTGAATTGGAACACCGACTGTGAGCCAAGCCTAATCGCCCAACATCAGTGCCCAACCTCAATAATACTCTTGTGGCTGAATGGAAGCAAGTCCCGCAGCAATGTTCCAACATCTAGTGGAAAGCCTTTCCAGAAGAGTGGAGGATGTTATAGCAGCAAAGGGCGACCAACTCCATATTAATGCCCAGGATTTTGGAATGAGATGTTTTTCCTGTAAATACGCTTTCACTGTCATGGTCTTGTACGAGGCACATTTGAACATGAGTGACTGATAAAATATAAATGTATGGATTGTGAGTACATTAATGAATCATCATTACCATAACCAGTAGGGCAACGTCGAATGATTTATGCTAATTCATTAACATTTATATCAACGACTTGTCAATACCACAAAGAAAAGTTGTCAGCGACTTCGTATATGCTTCAGCTGTGTGTGCAGAATTTAAGTTCAAACCCAGACATATCAAACTAATTGTCATTTGGAGACATGACCTCTTCTTTAGCCTCTAAATGTTAAAATCTTGGCTTTCATCTCTGGGTTTTACTCTGCAGTGATACATGTTCATCAGAGAGACAGATCAGAAAAAGACTGGCTGTGGAAAATGATCCGGTATATACGCCTCATTAGCGAACCCATCTTTGTCATCCTCCCTCCCAGATCCAACTTAACTGTGATTTTAATTAGCCTTTTCCATTATTGCGTTATTGCCCAAGCCTTTAACTTCTCTGACTGCGGGACTTTCTAGCTAACCTTGAACTGACCACCCCTTTGCTAATGACTTGAGCCTGTTGAGGAGAAAGGCAGGGGTGCTGTGGAAGACATGACACATGTACAAATTAAAAGAGAGCAAGGGAGAAATGGAWWWWWWWYTTTAGATGGGGTTCAATTGTCTTCTACCTCTTCTCCAGCCTCTGTCCTCTTAATCCTTATGGCCAGGCACAAATTAATACTGGGAACATCACCTTATCTGGGCTTGCCTTTCAGATATTCCCCCATCGCTGCTTTCTTCCTCTTCTATGTCTTTAACACACACCCACCCACACGCACGCACATACACACAAACACACACACACCACACATACACACTCACACACACACCACACATACACACTCACTCACAGACCACACACACCATTACTCCATGGGTCTGGCTGCCTGTGTCTCTAGGCAGAGTGATTAACATAATGCGGCCAGCGCTCTCTCCAGAGATCAGACAGGGTCACGGAGGCAGGGGCCATTCCTGTGAGTGTTAATTCGACCTGTGTTGATCTCACCTCTTGATTTCCCTGTCATTATGTCGGCCCAGCGTTTGATTGCAGACAGGCAGAGTGTCGAGAGAGAAAGAGAGAGAGAGCTCTCACTATTCACCGATGTTGAGGTACGGCCAAAGACTTAATCAAAGAACGCAACTAGTCGAAGGACTTAATGATCTGGTCCCGATGGTGGAAAGATATGTTGTCTGCCTGTCTCATCATGTCTACATCATGTTCTTATATTGATACAATATCTGCTGAAAACGAGTACAGCAAACTTACAGAACTGAACATAGCTTCCAAATGAAAATGACATCATGCGCTGTAAGTGTGAATTGAAAATGTGAGATCTTAAGTCACAAGTACACCATTGGCCCTACAACAATGAAAAAGCAATATCCTTCCTGCCATCATGATCGTGAAGATGACCCAACTATCAATTATACTTCCAACCACAAAAACAATGGCCAAACATATAATTTAGCTAAGGGACAAGACAAATCTCTCGACAGAGGGAGAAGAACAATAGGCCCCCACCCAACCACCCAGACAGGCAGAATTAGTCATTCAGTGCTCCGTGGCCTCGACGCCCCCGACGCGTGGCCCTGTCTATGGGGTGCAGTGACACAGCAGCGTCACTTAATTACAATTGTGTCACTGAGTAAATGTGCTGTGACCTGGCACTGCCAGCCGACGCCGTCTCCACCGCCGTGCTTGACCCTTTCAACTGCTCCTGGAGGGGCCCCTTGACAGGCCCTTCCCTGCCTGGCTGGGCTGAACCACGCGTGGCTGCAGACCGAGGGGATGGAGGGGGAAGGAAAGGGAGCAGAGAGGGAGCAGGTAGAAAGGGCCCTTGTCTCTCCTCGCCTGGAGGGCTCTCCAGTCCTGCTCCAGGGCCTTGGACTGCTCAGGTGCCGACGACATCCCACTCCGGAGCTAGGGTAATGGGGCCAGGATGAACTCTTCAAGGGGCTTAAAAGCCTCTCTAGGCCTAGGCTTTCACTCTGCCGAAGGGCTGGAGATGGAGCGGAACAGTCCGTTTGGATGGAGAGGTAGACAGAGGAGACAGAGGGTGTCAGAGAGGGGACCCCGTGAGCTTTTAACGGGGCTTCCAGTTATTAGGGCCCTCCTCTGGGGCCCTCAGAAGACTGTTTCAAGGGGAGACAAGTGTGTGGCTCTCATTCTCTACTGTATAACCTCCAGCTCAACAAAGACTATAAAAAGAGAAAAGCTGGGAGGCTGGAAAGGACTGAGTGACGTAAAAGCTGCATCGCTCGATGGCTGAAGTGTAGGAGGTTAGGAGCACTTCAATTTGTTCTCCAATTATGTAGTAGGTCTACATTGTGCTTTGTTTTTTTATGGCATAGAATTATAATACATTTGATGACATTATTTAAGACAAATACAATGTTTGGTTATAAAAGGGATTCCATCCCCTGCATATAACGACTCACAGAACAGTTGGATCTGGACCCCAAAATACTGCAGTGTTTATGAGTCAACTCTTTGACGATGATCACGATAAGCTCTATAGCTGAAATACTGAATGTTAAAACTGAACGCAGCAAAACTGTGGCGACATAGGATCCCAATGAGAACGTTGTTACGGTTGTTATGTGAGTCTATTTCTTTACAGGAGGGGAGTTAACTACACCCTGTCACTTCACTCCTCTCTCCCCCACCTACCCACCCACCACCTGACTCACCAAACTCCCTCTCTCCCTCTCTCCCCCTCTCTCCCTCTCAATCTGGTGACACCACTGTAGCGACTAATTAGAATTCTGTCACTAAGTAAATGCATTGTGACCGGCGGATGACAGCTGTGCCTGGCCTGCCATTGGCTTTGGGGGGGGGGGAGACAATCAACAGTGTGGCAGGCAGGCAGGCTGGTGACGACGGTGGCAGGCTCCCTTTTAACAGGAGAGGTGCTGCTCTCGCCACTGACCTGACAGTCATTTAAATTACACAGAAGAGTAGGGGAGGCCAGCCAAGCACTGGGGAATAATGCACTGACTGACTGACTGACTTCTGTTTGCCCTGACAACCAGCCACACTCTCTTCCTTTTCAATTAGAACAAGGAGAGGAGCGTGGGCCAGCATCGCCCTGCCTCAACCTTTACTCATCCCCCAGCAGGAAGGCAGGGAGGGAGAGAGGGAGAGAGGCAGGAAGGCAGGAAGGTAGGAAGGCAGGAAGTGATGAAAGATGACAGGCAGGCAGGGAGGGAGGTAGGAAGGCAGGGAGGGAGCTTGCAGATAGGTGGCCCCCCTCTCCTCTCCTCTCCTCTCCTCTCGCCTGTCCTTGTCCCCAGGCTTGCTCTGCAGTGTTAAGGTATCCACCCAGCTAGCATATAACGTTCTGAGAACCATATTTTTCTTAGAGCTTGGTGAGAGCGTGGTTGTCCTGTGGTTAATTTGCATACATCTTTCCCACAATTTTCTGTGAATGGTGCAGGATAGTTGCTTGACTTTGGAACATTCTCAGCACATTTAAGGAACGTTATTATTTTCTTGGAATTGTATTACTTTAATAGAATGTTTCCTAAAAGTTCATCATGGTTACATTTAATTTTACATTTGTAATGTTCTAGGAACCTTCTCCAACTGGTTTGACATTAGGAATGTTCTCAACTAGTTCAGAGAACGTTAAGAAACAATGTTCTGTGGGAATTTCTGTGGGAGTTTCCTACAGGTTTCCTCGTGGTTCTATTTAAAGTCATGTTCTCAAATTGTTTCAGGAATGTTAAGAAACAACATTCTTCTAAAAAATTTAAAACATCCAAATAACCTAGAATTTCCATTCTCAGAGCGTTAACAAAACCTCCCAGGAAAACTTTCAAGGAACCAGAATAAAACGTTCTCAGAACCTCCCTGCAACCTAAAAATAAATGTTCCCAGAACAGGCGCAATGTTCACTTCTGTTCTCAGAACATACCGGCCAGGAAACGTATAAGCTTTGTTTCCACAAACAGTGTGAAACCAAAAACATATGTTCTCACAACTTCCAAGAAACCAAATGTGCTAGGTGGGCTGGCTCCAGCTCCTCCTAAAGGGAGTGGACGGACGAGGTATCGAGGCTTGTTTGTCTGTCAAGCTAACAAGCAAACTAACCAAGGTTTGAGTTCATCATTATGGTTAGTCACACAGGAGTGATGGCGGATTATGCCATGTGGAAACTTGGAATACTACCAAGCTAGCACATAATGTTCTGATATGTTTCTTAGATCTTGGTGAGAGCATRGTTGTCCTATGGTTATTTTGCATACAGCCTTCCACAACATTCTGAGAACCATATGTTTCTTAGGTGGGAATTTCAGTACTTCAGCATAACGTTTCCTACAGGTTTCCTCATGGTTCTATTTAAAGTCATGTTCTCAAATTGTTCCGAGAACATTAAGAAACAACGTTCTTCTGTGGGAATTTAAGTACTTCAACATAACGTTTGCTGCAGGTTTCCTCATGGTTCTATTTAAAGGCATGTTCTCAGAACATTAAGAAAACTTTACATTAAAAAACACAAGAAACATTAGTAACGTTCAAAGAACGTTCTAAGAATGTTAAAAAATTATATATACATTCCGTTCTCAGCATCAACGAAACTCTCTCTATCCTCTATGTTGTTAAGTGTGTTGTTAAGTGTGATCTTAATGAGTGCTTGTTTCCTTTGAAATGGGGTCTGTTTGAATAGACGAAAATAGCAGCTTTGTATGACTTTTTAAAAAACAGGGTATTCTACCTCCATCCCGGTGGTGCAGTTGATTAATTCCATAGATAGAAAACAGAAGATCATAGGTTTGAATCTCTCTGACGCTGTGCCATAATAAAAACATGTATATGTTTTCCTGATGAATGCCTAAGAAAATGAATTCCCATGTGTCCTATCTCTGCTTGGAGTTCAAAACAGTTCAACGTAGCTAGCAGTGTTATTAAAAGTCTTATTGAAACATGTTCTCAGAATGTTATTTAATTACCTTCAAATAACCTCAGAACGTTAATAAAACCTCCCAGGAAAACTTTCAGGGAACCAGAGTAAAATGTTCTCAGAACCTTCCTGCAACCTAAAAATGAAAGTTCCCAGAACATTTTAAAAAACAGGTCAGGAAACTAATGGCTTCATTCCCAGTACTTGTAAAGAGTCATGTACTGGAGCTAGCTACTGTATCTGTCTCTGTCTTTTTTCAGGATACTAGTCCCAATGTTACTAGCACCACTCTTGACTCACTATCTCACTTAGCTTGCTGTTACTATTGTGTCTTTGATAAACAATACTCAAAGTCCTASAATTCTTCTACCAATCAAAGAACATTGTCACATGAGCCATTTTGTGCATGAGGAATCCTTAAGAGATAGCTTGCCCTGCTAAATGTCATCCCTTACAACGAAGCAGGCCACCGTCCCCAAAAATCAATAAGAGGAAAATGAGGAAAAGGGGAGCGAGGCGAGTGGCCGGGCGGGAGGAGTAGTACTTTATATGCAAAGAGCTGAGGACAGGGACCAGGAGGAAGAGATGGGTAAATGTCTTACATTGATTTACACTGACAGTCCCACAAATCCACCTGCTCCATACCAGTACAGTTACTGAATACCTGACTGACTGACTGACTGATTGACTGACTGACTGACTGACTGTCGGAGGAGATAGCTGATGGTTATCAAATATGCGGGAAGGTGCACCAACGACCAGCCACTGCAATACTCATCTTTGATTCTTGACACTAGGGTGTAAAACAGTGTTGCCACTGGTGATTATTTCAGGCAAGCTGAGAATAGATGCACATTTATTGATTATATCATTAGCATACTCCTAAACTGGGATCAAATATTATTTTTCTTGCTAGTATAGACCTATTTTGCTTCTCTTTTGTTTCTCCAGTCAGGGGATTGGTTGTGGTTGTTTCTAGAGCGAGGGGATTGGTTTTGGTTCATGTGTTCATGTCCTGGTTCCTGTTTGACTAGTCCTGGCTGATCCTAGCTGATCTGTAGGCACACCAGGCCTTGGCCCCCTTTCAGGAGGTCTGAGCTAGGTCCTAATCTAGGGTGATGKGGGACAGAATGCTCCATGCCAGGCCTTGACAGCCTGCATGCAGGGCCTCTGGGTCTGGTGTGGCAGTAGATGAATGTATATCAGCAGCTTGTGTTGTCCTCCCATTCCTCGCTGTGCACTGACATGCAGATGTCCTCACTCACTAAAGCCGCTCCACAACCTGAGCCTTCCGAGAGCTCAGACAGAGGGGTTGGTGAAAGAGAAAGAGAGAGGGGGAGATAGCTGCTAGTGGAAGAGAGAAGGGAAGAGAGAGGGGTGGAAGAGAGAGAGAGAGTAGGGGTGGAACAGAGAGACAGAGAGAGAGAAAGGGAGAGCGAGACATAGAGAGACAGAGAGAGATAGAGAGAGAGAGACTGCTCTCCTCTCCTCTCTCTCTCTCTCTG
>NC_036859.1:21356681-21360857 GCF_002910315.2 Salvelinus sp. IW2-2015
GCTTTTTTCTCCCATCCCCTCTCTCTCCATCCCTCTCTTTCTCCTTCCCTCTCTGCTCTTTGTCTGTGGGGGGGGTTTAGAGAGGGGGTGGAGGGTGTTGGGAGGGGTAGTTGTTATCAGGCACAGTGGGAGAGACTATCGATCATCTCTTTTAATTACCCTCATGCATAGCGAAAGGGCTAATTAACTTCCTCCCCTCCTCTCCCCTGGAAAAGCCATGAATATTTCAAAGGAAGAGCCCAATCCGTATGTCACTCCAGGTCCACTCTGGCAACAACTTATCAGAGTTATTTATCTGCTCTCTCTCTCTCTCCCCTCTCTCCTCACAGCTACAAACATCTACAGGGTGAAAGACAAAGCTTGCACTGGAGAAGTAGGGTGGGTCGGTAACGGTAACTACCCCACACGACTGGCAATCTGGTGTGGGTGGTACAATGAGAAGAAGGAGAAACACATGCATTAGATCTGTTTTACAATTCCAGTCTCGTGTTTGTATTGTGGTGGCTCTCTGCACCGTGCCTATAGCACTTGTTAGCTCCACTGGGGCGTCATACTTGGCTTGGCTGTGGTAAATACTGCTGCTCATCTCTCTCTCTCATCCTCTGGCTCTCTCTCTCTTTCCTCTCTCTCTCTCTCTCTCTCTCTCTCTCTCTCTCTCTCTCTCTCTCTCCTCTCTCTCTCTCTCTCTCCTCAGAGAGAGAGAGAGAGAGAGAGAGAGAGAGAGAGAGAGAGAGAGAGAGAGAGAGAGATGAGCAGCAGTATTACCACAGCCAAGCCAGAGTATCCCCAGTGGAGCTAACAAGTGCTATTGGCACAGCCCAGAGAGCCACCACAATAACAACAGCAGACTGGAATTGTTAAACAGATCTAATGCATGCATTTCACCTGCTTCTCATGTATCACACACACCAGATAGCAAGTGGGGGGATATCTACTGATCCACCATACTACTCCTCCAGCTGCAAGCTTTGCCTTTCACCCTGAGATGTTTGTTAGCTGTGAGGAGAGAGGGAGAGAGAGAGAGAGAGGCAGATAAATAACTCTGATAAGTGTTGCCAGAGTGGACCTGAGTGACATACGATTGGGCTCTTCCCTTTGAAATATTCATGGCTTTTCCAGGGGAGAGGAGGGGAGGAAGTTAATTTAGCCCTTTCGCTATGCTGAGGGTAATTAAAAGAGATGATCGATAGTCTCTCCCACTGTGCCTGATAACAACTACCCCTCCCCAACACCCTCCACCCCCTCTCTAAACCCCCACCCACAGACAAAGAGCAGAGAGGGAGGAGAAGAGAGGGATGGAGAGAGAGGGGATGGGAGAGAGGGAAACTGAGAAGGATAGGGTGGGGTCTCATTTAAGCACTAACTGGAGTGTTGTCATACTTGAAATAAATAAGAGCATGTCAACTGTACTTAAAAAATGCAAATTACAAGTATTTTCAAGAATTGGAACTGTGACTCAAATATGTACATTTTCTATTATTTTTTGTTTAGTGATTACAAGATTGTATTGTGTACCTTTGTGCACGTTGGTGTACTATATTTTTGTACAGTCATGGCACTGAACAGGCCTAGCTTTTAGAGATAATAACTATTTTTATTTTTATTTTACTAGGCAAGTCAGTTAAGAACAAATTCTTATTTTCAATGACGGCCTAGGAACAGTGGGTTAACTGCCTGTTCAGGGGCAGAACGACAGATTTGTACCTTGTCAGCTCGGGGATTTGAACTTGCAACCTTTCGGTTACTAGTCCAACGCTCTAACCACTAGGCTACCCTGCCGCCCCTAATGAGGTATGTCACCACATCTCTCCCAGTCATGTATCTATGAATGCTGGCTAGTGGTTCAAATTATGATTTGTATTCTGTGAGAAAGTGAATTCCTGCAACAGAGGAAAAGAGCTCAAATCCTTCCATAAACTGGACTCCATCATCAATATTGTAGAGGAATCCATAGTTCAGGAATACCTAACTAATTAGAGTTGGCTTTAAATAATTTATCTCCTTAACTTTTATTGATTTGTCAGTTCTGCGGTGNACTATCACTGTAAACCATAAGGATCAAGTATTAACAGCCTGGCCTAATTAACTATGTCTCAATTAAACATCTCTTAGTTATGGACTAACCTGCTGGGACCCGTTAAACACCTGTAACCCATATCTCATCCCTTCAATAAACCCAGTCATTGAGTCATCAATGATGGGAACCAGAGCCCTAAAAATAGTGCACTATATATGGAACAGGGTGCTATGAAATAGTGCACTATATATGGAACAGGGTGCTATGAAATAGTGCACTATATATGGAACAGGTGCTATAAAATAGTGCACTATATAGGGAACAGGGTGCTATAAAATAGTGCACTATATAGGGAACAGGGTGCTATAAAATAGTGCACTATATAGTTTTTTCACCCTGAGATGTTTGTAGCTGTGAGGAGAGAGGAGAGAGAGAGAGAGAGGCAGATAAATAACTCTGATAAGTGGTGCCGAGTGGACCTGAGTGACATACGCATTGGGCTTCTTCCCTTTGAAATATTCATGCTTTTCCAGGCGAGAGGAGGGAGGAAAGTAATTTAGCCTTTCGCTATGCTAGGGTAATTAAAAGGATGATCGATAGTCTCTCCCAACTGTGCCTGATAACAACTAACCCCTCCCCAACACCCTCCACCCCCTCTCTAAAACCCCCACCCACCAGACAAAAGCAGAGAGGGAGAGAAGAGAGGGATGGAGAGAAGGGGATGGAGAGGGAAACTAGAAGGATAGGTGGGTCTCATTTAAGCACTAACTGGAGTGTCATACTTGAAATAAATAAGAGCATGTCAACTGCTACTTAAAAATGCAAATACAAGTTTCAAGAATTGGAACTGGGACCAAATATGTACATTTTCTATTATTTTGTTTAGTGATACAAGATTTGATTTGTACCTTTTTGCACTATATTTTTGTACAGTCATGGCACTGAAAGCCAAGCTTTTAGAGAATAAACTATTTTTATTTTTTTTACTAGGCAAGTCATTAAGAAAAATTCTTATTTTCAATGACGGCCTAGGAACAGTGGGTCTTAACTGCCTGTTCAGGGGCAGAACGACAGATTTGTACCTTGTCAGCTCGGGATTTGAACTTGCAACCTTTCGGTTACTAGTCAACGCTCTAACCACTAAGCTACACCTGCGCCCCTATGAGGTATGTCACCACATCTCTCCCAGTCATGTATCTATGAATGCTGGCTAGTGTTCAAATTATGATTTGTATTCTGTGAGAAAAGTGAAATTCCTGCAACAGGAAAAGAGCTCAAATCCTTCCATAAACTGGACTCCATCATCAACATTATAGAGGAATCCATAGATCAGAATACCTAACTAATTAGAGTTGGCTTTAAATAATTTATCCCTAACTTTTATTGATTTGTCAGTTCTGCGGTGTGAGTTGAGCTGTAAAACTGTCCTCAAAAAGACATGCTCATCTGCGGCTCTTACCGGCAGCGCACACCACACACACACACACACACACACACACACACCACACACACACACAACACACCACACACACCACACACACACACCACACACACACACACACACACAACACACACCACACACACACACCACACACACACACACACACACACACACACACACACACACACACACACACACACACACACCACTCCTTAATGAAGAGCGAGCATGTCATGACAGCACAGCAAGCCAAGAGAGAGGAAGAGACACTACCACTGTGAAACCTCAGATCAAGATTAACAGCCTGGCCTAATTAACTATGTCTCAATTAAACATCTCTTAGTTATGGACTAACCTCTGCTGGACCGTTAAACACCTGTAACCCAGATCTCATCCTTTTCCAATAAACCAGTCATGATCATCAATGATGGGAACCAGAGCCCTATAAAAATAGTGCACTATATATGGAACAGGGTGCTTTATGAAATAGTGCACATATATGGAACAGGGTGCTATGAAATAGTGCACTATATATGGAACAGGTGCTATAAAATAGTGCACTATATAGGGAACAGGTGCTATAAAATAGTGCACTATATAGGGAACAGGGTTGCTATAAAATAGTGCCACTATATAGGGAACAGGTGCTATAAAATAGTGCACTATATTAAGGGAAACAGGGTGCATTAAAATAGTGCACTATATAGGGAACAGGGTT
>NC_036859.1:21364424-21405283 GCF_002910315.2 Salvelinus sp. IW2-2015
GCTATAAAATAGTGCACTATATAGGGAACAGGGTGCTATAAAATAGTGCACTATATAGGGAACAGGGTGCTATAAAATAGTGCACTATATAGGGACCAGGGTGTTATAAAATAGTGCACCATACAGGGAATAGGGGGCCATTTGGGACACGCATTGGGCAAATAATCCAGTGTACTACAGGCAATTGGCCAATTCGTTTGATATTTGGTTAACAGGGAAATTGCTTAATTGCTTAATTGCTCAGCGATTATTTTCAGATAGTTAGGAATCAATGAGCTAGTCAAGATACATTAGTTCAGTTGACTGACAGGAGGTGAATGATCATAGGCCACTGGCAGGGGGGGGGGTGGGGAGAGTGATAATCCAATCAGCCCGGTTGTCAATAAGGATAAACATTACTGTAGCAACAGTGAAGATGGTATATATCTGTATCTATTAAATAAATGTCAAATGATATGTTTAAACTGCATCCTCATGTAAACCTATTGATTATGGGGCAAGCTCAGTATGGTTGGCATGGAAAAATAACAAGTTCTGGACGCTGTTAGTGGAATCTGTCAATGTTTTATGAGAGTCTGACACACAACTGCTGGCTGTGGTATGTTTTCTATAACATTCTACAGTATCTTTCATCACCTAATCCACAATTCTGAATAGGGCCAGATTATTTTATCTGGTGTTTGCATCTGCTGTATATCTGTTCAAGTATCTGCCCTTGATGTCTCTGTCTATGTACTGACAGCACACCTGATGCACTAGTGAGGAGGAGGGGTCAGTGTTAGAGGTCAGAGGTCAGATTATGACTTCACACATCTGGTTAGCACCAAATGGAGTCCCCAGCTGGGTCTGTGGTGATGATGGCTTCTCACAGTGGCTCAGCTGCTGCTGCTCTGGACTGTGGGAGGAACAGAGATGTCTGCCACTGTTGTCCAGATGTGGCCCTCTGCCTGTCTAGTAGCACTCTGGGGAAAGGACAGAGGACTGAAAAAGGACCGTTTAGCACTGAAAATGGATAGTTCCACATGTTTGGGATAAGAGATGAGACAGGAAGAAATAATGAAAGAAAGATAGCGAGGATATGTGAACAATTTGTATTTACCATACTGTAGGTAAAGGAAATTGGTGGTCTACATTGTTAAACCTATTAATTCAACTGTGGTCCAGACCTGGCTCTACGCTAGTCTATTGCAGGGCCTTAACCACAATTCATATCCTTAATGCCAAGAGGGGCATCAGGTCCCATCTTCAGAATCTTTCGTATGACTCAGCCGGGGATTGAACCCTCAAATCAAATCAAATCAAATTGTATTGGTCACATACACGTGTTTAGCAGATGTTATTGCGGGTGTAGCAAAATGATTGTGTTTCTAGCTCCAACAGTGCAGGGCCTTAACCCCAATTCATATCCTTAATGCCAAGCAGAGAGGCATCAGGTCCCATTTTCAGAGTCTTTCGTATGACTCAGCCGGGGATTGAATCCTCAAATCAAATCAAATCAAATGTTATTGGTTAATTACACGTGTTTAGCAGATGTTAATGGTTAATTACACGTGTTTAGCAGATGTTATTGGTTAATTACACGTGTTTAGCAGATGTTAATGGTTAATTACACGTGTTTAGCAGATGTTAATGGTTAATTACACGTGTTTAGCAGATGTTAATGGTTAATTACACGTGTTTAGCAGATGTTATTGGTTAATTACACGTGTTTAGCAGATGTTAATGGTTAATTACACGTGTTTAGCAGATGTTATTGTGAGTGTAGCGAAATGCTTCTGTTTCTAGCTCCAACAGTGCAGTAATATCTAACAATTTCACAACAATTCACACAATACACACGAAGCTAAGTAAAGGAATTGAATTAAGATGATATAAATATATGGACATGCAATGTCAGAGCGGCATAACCTAAGATACAGTAGAATAGAACATATGAGATGAGTAATGCAGAATGTGTACACATTATTAAAGTGACTAGTGTTCCATTTATTAAAGTGGCCGGTGATTTCAAGTCTATGTATATAGGCAGCAGCCTCTAATGTGCTAGTGATGGCTATTCAACCTTTAGATCTCACAAAGGACTCTCAAACCGCAAGGCCACGGAGTTGGTAGTGTATTTGACTAGTGTGTATTGCAACTTGCACAAGACTAAGTAATAGTGACTTAATAAGTGTGAGTATTTCTTTGTATTTTCATAACCACCAGTACAAAAAAAGGCACACGAAACAGCATTTAACATAAGAGGCAAACAGAAATTGATGACATAGTCAGAGCAGGTAACATATGAACATTCAACTTTGCCCAGAGAGCAGAGCCGTAGAGAGAAATCCACATGGAAATCCACATCTATGGGGATATGTTTGGAAAGTATTTGTGTGATGTGTTCAATATGTGTACATTTCCACCGATTTTGAAAGGTGCGGCACTCCAGGCTCAGCCGGCTGTGGTAAGGAATAAGAATGGGCTGACCTATGGCACTTGAGACCAAATTGCCTCACAATGAGCGTTGGCCTGCATCGATTATGCCTGCTAGTGTTTACTGCGTCACTCCCGAGTCGCCTTTAAACAAGTGGAGCAGTCTGTATGACTGTCGCCAGGGCCAGGGCTATGTTGTGATGGGCGGCCTCGTTAGACCTCAGACGCCATTTGACATGAATTAGACGTGTCGGTGAGACCGACAGACCGCTCTCCCTCGTGCCATGTCCGGACCAATGTATAGACTCTCTCTCAGACTCTTTCCTCTGTAGCTCCATAGTAGTCACATCACAAGTATTGGGTGCACACATGCACTTCACAGAGTAGGTGTTCCCTAACGGAAATATGCAAATGTATGCGAGACCACGCCAATAGGACCTCGCTAGCTCGTGCTTGGCTCTGCCTACCTCCTTGCTTGTTCTGCCAACTACGACTCATTTGTTTTCATTTGAAACAACAGGCTGTGGTCTATCTTGGTTTAGCGATAAAAATCTTTGCTTTGTTACTTTTTTTTGCTTTTCCAGTCATGAAGGATAATCAAACAGCTCCCCAGCCACCCTTGTGGAGGTAGGCAGAGCCAAGCATGAGCTAGCGAGGTCCTATTGGCGCGGTCTAGCAGACATTTGCATATTTCCGTTAGGGAACGCCTACTCTGTGAAGTGTGCATGTGCAATAACTACATTTGCCTTTGCACTCCTTCTAAACAACAATTATTTTTTTTAGATGGTAAAAGATCAACTCTAAAAAACGTTGTCCAATCTGTTCGTAACAGATTCTAGTTTTGGGAACAGAAAACTGTATTGCGATCAAATGTTTAATCGATGAGAAAATTTGCAGAATGTCCAAAATCCATCTCACACCATCTTCTCCCACTGCCGGCCACTGGGCTTCCTCTCACTACCATATTTGGTAGTTAGTGGAAACGCCAAGCGAATGCTTCACATTTATACATCCAGTGAAATATCTGTCTCATTGTTCTGTCTGTGAGAGTAATTTCACTCTGCTCCCTCAATCAAAAGAAAGTGATGTATTCAAGAATAATGATATTGCTCTCTCTTTCTGCTCTCTCTTTCTCTTTATCTTTCTCTTCATTCTCCAAGCCTAAAAGTAAAAGACAAAAATTATTTCAAATCTGAGAGTCACCTACAGTAAAATATCATGCTGTCCAGAACTAGGGCCTAAAATATTACACATTTACAGACAGCTTGTCATACAGGTGTGCCCTACAGTAAGTATTGATACCTCTATCAATCAACCTCCAATCATTTATCAATCTCTTCAGACATAAAGGAAACCACCGGACCCTGTAGCCCACCTGGACCAAACCTGCACTGACAGCAACCATCAGGAACCCAACCAAGACGTTGAACGAAACCGTGAAAACACACCAAAAAACACATCTGGGGCAGCAAAAAAACCTATCCAGAAACACAAAAGAATTTCATTTTAGCCCGGTGTCAATCAAGAGCAAAAAGGGTGCACCAATATTTCCAGAGGCCCCGGTCTGCGGTCAGGGCCCAATAAACACAGATTAGTGTTGGCGTGTAGACAGCACCCTCATTGAACATCCACCAGAGTGTGACTGCAGTCGCTCTCTATTACTGTCCCCACGGCACGCCCTCCCTCTCTCCCTCCCTTCTTCTTTCCATCCCTCCCTCTCTCCCTCCACCTCCTATCCACTGACATAGCTGCCCGACACAATGGATGGACTGAGAGTAACGCATAGCTGAGCGAGAGTGCTGAAGAAAACCTGAAAAAATCTCTGTTCTGTCTCTCTCTCTCTCTTCTACTGTCTCTCTCATCGCGTCTCTCTCGTTCTCTCTCTCTCTGTGCTCTCTCTCTCTCTCTCTCTCTCTCCTCTCGCCAAAGCAGCTGCACACGTCTCTTCACATGCCAGCAGATGGATGGATGCGCCGGTTGAAGAGGAAGCCCTTGACACTGTGGCTTAGAGAGGGGAGGCTAGTCTGTCCCTGTCCCTTCTGGCACCACCATGGTGACTCAGATACTCAGTCAGTTAGCCTAAGACAAGGAGTGCCAAGTCTACACACGCCATCATACTAACTACCACAGCATGGCAGCACAAGTGAAGTGTATCCCACTCACATGCCATCAGTAACTAAATAACACAGTATGGGCAGGCAACACAAGTGAGTCTCTCCCCAACCCTCCTCAATCCAATCACCATGCGTCCTTGTTGTCTCCAGTGATTATTCCACCTCCACTGATAAAACAAGTCTTCAGGATCCTCTCAGGATCCATAGAGGAGGACCGTAGAGCAGTGTTCTCTCTCTGTCTCTTGTCTCGCTCTTTCTCTCTCTTTCTATGTCTCCCTATCTCTCTCTCTATATATTTCTCTCTCTATCTCTCTCTTTCTCTCGTCTTCTCTCATCTCCTTCTCTGTCTTCTCTTCTCTCTCTCATCCTATGCTCTTCTCTTCTCTTTCTCTCTTCTCTCTCTCCTCTCCTCTCTCTCTCTCCTTCTCTCTCCTCTCTTCTCGTTCCTCATCTCCCCTCTTCGTCGTTTCTCTTTTTCCGCTCTCTCTCAGTCTCTCTCTTGCTATCCCTTTCACTCTGTATCTTCTTCTCTTCTCTCGCTATCTCTTCTGTATCTCTCTGTATCTCTTCTCTCTCTTGCTTGGCTCTCTGTCTCTTTCTCTCTCTCTCTCTCTCTCTCTCTCTCTCTCTCGCTCTCTCACTCTCTCTCTCTTAATTCAATTAAATTTGCTTTATTGGCATGATGTAACAATGTACATATTGCCAAAGCTTACTTTGGAGATTTAGAAAATTAACATAATGAATAATAATAATCAATATTGTCAACAGGACAACAGTAACAACAATAACCAGGGGTCAAAATAACCATACATTGAACAATAACAATTAGCATAGAGGACATGTGCAGGTTGGTTGGTCTGTGAGACACTGTTCCTCATCTTATGGCAGGCAGCAGTGTAGTGCGCTGCCAACCCACAGCTCTCTGCGTCCTCCCCCAACAGGACGGGTAGCCTATCCTCATCAGAGATGTCTTCAAGAAGGGTTTCAAATTTGGGGAAATGACACTAATTGTTTTATATTTGTTACATTTTGTCTCTCTTTCTCTCCTGAGTTAATGGCCTTAAACATGCATCACAGGAGGATACCAGTGGCATTTATTGACAAAATCAATSAATCTGAATTTAGATATAGGCATACATATCAAATGGCAGAGGAATTCATGCATTATTCAAATGTTAGTATATCATTTTATGCCACACTTGAAATTGGGAAAATTATTTGAAATAGAAAGCCTAATGATTGCACATTATTGTATTGATCATTTAACATCATATTTGAGATTTTCTTCAAACTGAAGCTCAGTGTTCTACATTTCCCCTCCAGCCAGCTGAATAGCAGTGTCCTTTAACAGTTCACTCACATCTCCGATGTCGATGTGAACTTAGCCCAGCAACAATTAGCATGTTGTCTGCAATCAAAGCAGACACCAATGGCAAGCGGTGCACGCAAGAGGAACACATTACTCCATGTACGTTGTCAACATGACAAAGAAACACAATATAAACGATCCGAACCTCCGCATGCAGTAGCTACAACAAGATTTACTACTGAGCTTTAAAAAATCCACACATGGCTGTAAAAAAAATGTAAATACTGATGATGGGGGGCATCGACGATGGCTTGTGGCAGTAACATGAAGAATGAAGTCACGTGGCTTTCCTTGGCTTTGAAGGTCAAGGAGAGCCTCTTGCATATTCATTGAGGGGGCCGCTACAGGATCGATGGGTTTTAATTGTTTTTCCTGGGCTGGTGGAAGGAAGTGCCAGCCACCATCGATCTGCTGGAGACGAGGCCACTTACATGTCAGACCGTGTGGGGGTCATCACACCACCATCACCCAGCCGCCACGCGCCTCGCAGACAAGAAGGAAATGTGACAAGACAGTGTGGCGACATGAAACACAACATCAGTGTCTAGCGAGGACCCACAATGGGCTGTGGGGGCCTGATCCTCACTCCCTCCGCACCCTAATCTCACATCAGGACCACACTCACAGGATGCATTATGGAGTGTGTGTGTGAGTGTATAATTGCACACTCACTCAACTGGCACATTGAGCCTGTCTGGCCTGCAACCCAGTGTTAACTGTTCTTATCATGGCCTCCACTGCTCTTTAAACCATTAGCTACACACTGCTCAGAGGGAAACATGTTCAATGTAAAATAGACCCTTTTCTGTGACTAAATGTCTAGGTCTTATTAATATGTTACGTTTCACAGTAAGATGCCTGTCTTCCTGAAATTCTTACACTTGAGACACTTGGTACAGTACTTGTTTTTTGTATAATTGTTAGCAGGTTGACTTTATTGTCATGAATCTTGCCCTGTAGGCAGAACTGAGCGGCTTCCGCTAGATGGGCCAGCTGCAAAGTCAAAATTGGCTACATATTGTTTTTTTAATCATGAAAACAAACATTTGCATTTTGGTCTTAATTTAAGGTTATGGTCAGGCATTAGGGTTAGCAGTATGGTTGAGGTTAGTGTTAGGTTTAAAATGATTTGATGACTTTGTGGCTGTGCCAGCTAGTGACCAGTTTGCAGAGCTGCCCCCAGGGGAAGATTCATGATAATAAATGTGAACCTGCTAATTGTTCATGTTAATATTTCAATGCAGTCATCACAAATTCCATTCATATCACAAATGTCAAGGACATAAATGAACTCTCGACCCCTCTTACTCCTCGCAGACTATTACAGACTGTTGCAGCATTGGATTGACCACAGTAGAACCACAAAATGATTTTTTCTCTCTCTCCATGTCTGGTTGGTAAGTTGTTTGTGACCCGGGCCTATAGCTCCATTGAACAAACTGTTTCCAGTGGCTAAAGAGCAGCAATAGCCCAGGACTTTGTCTGAGAGAGCTCACATTGACGTAGAGCAGGGATAAATTGGAGTCAATGGTAGCAGTCAACTCTGACCCTGTACGAGCCATGACTGTTTGGCTAAGGTAACACCTGCAATCTCTGACACTGTGGCCTCATTTCAGGGAGGTAAGAGTGGACCCTGCACGTGAATCAATCTAACACACTAACACAGGCACTGGCCATGCCTCCAATCTGCCGAGGGTGAGAAGTGAAATACACTGTTTTGTTTGGTGTCAAATAATATTAAGATGTGTCATCGGGTTTTGAGGAAAAATATGGAAAAATATGGAAAAATATGGAAAAAGTATGAAGAAAGTAGAGAACAGAGATCATTTTTGTTAGAATCATCTGGTATTTCAAACAAGTTGAATTTGTTCATGCAAATATTTTGTTAAAGTTCTTAATTCATCTGACAGTTTTTGAACTCCAAATCTCGTAGCTTTACAATAAAAAACAATATGCTGAGAAAAGTACAATCACTTGCCCAAGGGTACATTATCAGAACCCTGGACAGAAAGATGTACTGTCTTGCTAGTATTTCTGGTACAATACATGTTCCTTTCTCTCCCTATTCCACCCCCCCTTTCCTTTCCCCAGCAGCCTCCATTGCCAGAGATGTAATAATCAGCGTTTACTGAAGCAAGGCAAAAAAACATTCAAGTGAAGAGGGGGAAAGGAGATTGCAGGAAGGAACAACTGAGGAATAACACACAAGGCATGTTTCCTCCCTCTCTCTCGCTCTCTCTCTCGCTCTCTCTCTGCCTCTCTGCCTCTCTGCCACTGTCAAATCACACCAGATTTTCCGTAATAGATTCTCTTCCAGACACTCAATTCCATTAAAAGGCGATCCTCCTTTATCCCAGAGCATCAAATATTTAAACACTCGTATTAGTGGCAGTGTCATCTCCTCAACCTGGAGCTTATGGCACCAATCTCTTTATAGCTTTTTCCCTCCCTGTTCCCCTTTCCATTCCCACTCTAATATCCACAATGTTATCTCCTGCAGACCCACATTCCCCCTCTTATCATTTTAGATTTTCAATACTTAAATCTTTTTCTGGAGAAAGGGGGGTGAGGGCAGGCAGGTTTTTCCCTCATTCTTTTCTTGCTTTTTGTTGCCGGCTGGGTCTTTCAATTTTAAGAGGCGAGGGCTTACAGATTGCATGGGAAAAGGAGATGGAGAGAGAGGAGAGCAGGCAAAAGGAGGGAGGTAAGGAGAGAGAGCGAGAAGCCGTAGCAACAGCGGCGCGCTTGAATGATGCCTTTCAAGAGGGGCAGTCTAGCTTGTCAAATCGCCGGCTGCAAAATGAATTGGCATATCTATTCAGCTTACTGTGAGATGTCATGCAACACAGTTTCTAGCTCCTCGATAAGGCGCAATAAAGCAATTGTCAGAGTGACACAGAGAGAGGCTTTTCACTGCTCAGATTCTGTTTGCTTGTTGCTGTAGAGGCAGGGCTGGCACAACACAAGCCCCTCGCTGGCTGAGCCTGTAGCTTTACCAGTGTGACGGCCGGGGGCCAGTTCAGTCGAAACTGGGAGTGTGGGAGTGTTCTGATGACCATCCGTTACATGTGAGGAATTCTTGAAGTATTGTGTTGTTTTGAGGTACAGTTTGATTCCTGTTGCTGACTGGGTTTGTTTAGACAGAGTTTTGCAGTTAAGGCTGAGGCTGGAGTAGAGGGGAGAGTGGAGAAGTCTAATAAAGGAGAGAAAAGGACACAGCTGTCTCTCTTGCCAATGCCAGTAGAGGGGGAACAGAGAGGATGAGGGAGAGAGGCAGTCACCATGACTACAGTGATCTTTTGTGTACAACAAACAGCAAACAAGACTAGTGGGGACACTCATGTACAGATTGATACAGTAAACCGTAAGTTTCTTCTACTATCAGGTTATAAAAATGGTGATGTCTGTAATATGTGCTTATAAAATCATAATGTTTTTACAAAAAGATTAGTGGAAAAAACTATGTATTTTAACTTATACATTCTACTACATACGTTTACATACATTTTGACTAAGCTAACATATTGAATTGTTTCAAGATGGTCACACCATGGATCATTCAGGTATTTGATTTTTACCCCTGTAGGTATAAAACATTTTGTATCATTTTTGATTTGATGAAACATTGAATTTGGCCTTACTGCTATTAGCTCATAGAAACACATTCAATAACACATTCATACATGGCAAAACAGAATGCCCAAAACAAAGTTGGTTTTGAAGTGTTTGTCATATATCTGAGAGATATAAGAAAACTCAGAAAAAATATGTATATTGTATATTTAGACCCATATTTAACCCCTTTGTTTTTGGCACATTCTACCCCTTATTCACTTTTGTTCATTTTTACCACCCAGTACCAAGTTTCCTTCAAACGACTCTTGTGAAGCTTGTGGGGGTCGTAGAGAAAAACATGTCTGTGTTTGTAGGAGTCTAATGGGATCCAAATAGTTTCTAGCTCAAGTCGTTCGGACTTCACCGACGCTTTCGTGAAAAGTAACTTTTCAGCATCCTCTCATGTCTGACAAAGACAGATTTTCTGAAGCGCCTGTCTATCGCATAGGTGAATAGCCGACACCGGCGGATTTAATGGTGTGCTACGCAGCCAGTGCAAAAAACACTCTAGCGTAAACACAGTGGGTTTTATTTAATGAAAAGTTATGAAGTCAATGATTTCTGCACGGGTGTGTACATCGACCTCTACCAATCAGTCATAATATTTGTACAAAAAGATAAGTGGAAAAAACAACGTATTTTAACTTACGTATACACTGAACATTTTGTCGCACTTTTACTTATTTATTTAGAGACTCTTATTCCTTTCCCCTTTCTTCCTTGTCCCCCCCTCCCTCTCGCTTTCTCTAACTCTCTCTCTCTGGCTGCTCCATTAGTTTAGTGACCAGCGGACTGTGACAGGCACAAGTAATGCTGCTCACATCTGAATGGGGGGAGCTTTTCCATTAGCACCTCTAATGTTCTGACAACCTTGCAAAGCCTACCGTCAAATTCATACACYGAGAGCACAGAGTGCTGGCCCCACTATCACACACTGGGGTCTGGAGAGAAAGAGGGGGGCCAGTCTGTGCCTGGGGGCGGGGGCCACATAACCAGCAGTAGCCATGCACTGTCACTGCTGTCCTGTCCTGCCACACACACTGCAGCACACCGCCACCACAACTGCCAGACACTGGGCGGGTTCTGTACATGGGAAGCCTGTCTGCATGCATGTCATCATACATGTGATACGTGGAGTGGTAACCTAATTTAGTACRTACTGTAAGTGAACAAGTGCAGGGGAGAACAGTCGTTGAACATACTTTTTCCTTCAGTTCTGGAGACCCACCCACCCACATAATATGGTTATAAGATATACCTGTACATTGCTATTCTCAAGAAATTCTAGAGTTGAGAAAAAAAAGTATCAGGGCACAATTAGAGTATGGAACATTGGGTGAAATGATTGCCAGGTGCATTTCATCAATGTTATTCTATATTTCATTTTTGGGGGGGTATCGTTGCCTTTGAAACTGGATCAAATAAAAGCCTTGTTTTCTGAGATCAGAGGCCACACATTCACAAGTTATTTTTGAGTCTCATGGCTTCCCTTTAATTTGACATGGAGATGCTTGTTAGGAGAGATCGCAGTGGTCGATTCCCTTCCCAGGGTGTCAACATCGTTCAAACAAGGTGGTTGAGATCTTTGGCTCAGGGAAAAGTCCCAGGCAGAGAGAGACAGACATGTTCATGGACAAGGTGACTGATATTCAGTGCATAAAGTAACTTGCTGCTGATGCTGAGGTACAGCCTCTTTAATGAGATGGGCAGCCACTTAGCGCTCTTACCATGATGGAAGGCAGGTCGGAATAAAACCAATGACACCTTAAGTTCCTGGGCAGCCCAATTCCTCAAAATAATGATAAAGCTCCAGTTAGTTAAAAAGCACAATGCTATTGGTATTAGTGGGAATGGAAAGATGTATGGCTTCTTAATTAAGTAAGATGATTATCCAATACATGTACATGAGCCCAGGGGCGCAACTTTGGTTTTGAAGTGGGGGGGATAACTTTTTTAAATGTTTTATCCAGTCGGATAAACACTCCAAACAGCCTACCTGACCACTCGGAGGCGTCTGCGTGGTCCTGAAGCACACCATTGCCTCGTTTTGTATCACATTCCAATGATAAAACTGGGTGGGCCAAACATGCAATTTCAGAATGTGGATCCCCTCCGGCCCCAGTGAAAGTTGTGCCCCTACATGAGCCAAACGCAGAAGAAGAGCCAGAAGGTAAAATATTACACAGCGCCACAGCAGACATCCTGGGATGTAGAGAAGAGGGGGGTACAGACAGTGAGTACAGACTTCTCTAATATATAGTGGGTCACAGACGCTCAGACATCCCACTGGGCACAAACAGGTTGAAACAACTTTGTTTCAACGTAATTTGTCAACGTATTGTGACGTGGAATCTACGTGGAAAATACATTTGATTTGAAAAAAGTCACCAATGTAAACTGTTGTTTTCAGGGTAAAATGTAATCCACATTATGTCATCATGGTAAGCAATTTTCCACATAGCCAAACCATGTATAAAATATATATATTTTTTATTGTATTTTTTATTGTATATATGTTGAGTTTGGACCTTTAAAACAACATCAGATCTACAACGTCATATCCACTAACAGAATAAATAAATATATAGGCTGAGCAGCACCTCCTATTGGAGAATTGCTATATCTGCAGCTACCCTTTGGTCTCCCATCCAGGGATTTAACCAAGCCCAGCCTGCTTTGCTATGATACTTGTCACTGACTATTACCAATATGCTATCATGAGAAGGATTGCTGTGAGAACTCCACTGAACAGCTTAACAGATTTACTGTTGCTATCGAAGTCATTCCAAAGGCTAGGTTGAACAGAGCAAATGAAATGTGACCATACTCTATCATTCATATATCATCATTGATGTGATTTAGAACTACAGTATATAGCATTTTCAAAGTCATCAAAGGCTATTGTTTCAATTCAACCCAGGATTCAATTAAAAAGAGACAATAGATAGGCCCAGGCTTTCAAGCTCTGTTTGATTTCAAATGTTATGATATTTAGTGATATTGAATTGTGTTTGATGGTCAACGCAACCAAATATCAACATTTGTATCTTCTCCTTCTGCTCTGTGCCACTGACTTAGTCTGGCTTTAATCCCAGTTGTTTTCAAATTAATATACAGTTCAAGTCAGAAGTTTACATCTTAGCCAAATACATTTAAACTCAGTTTTTCACAATTCCTGACATTTAATCCTAGTAAAAATTCCCTGTCTTACGTCAGTTAGGATCATCACTTTATTTTAAGAAGGTGAAATGTCAGAATAATAGTAGAGAGAATTATTGATTTCAGCTTATATTTATTTCATCACATTCCCAGTGGGTCAGAAGTTTACATACACTCAATTAGTATTTGGTAGCATTGCCTTTAAATTGTTTAACTTGGGTCAAACATTTCGGGTAGCCTTCCACAAGCTTCCCACAATAAACTGGGTGAATTTTGGCCCATTCCTCCTGACAGAGCTGGTGTAACTGAGTCAGGTTTGATTGCCTCCTTGCTCGCACACACTTTTTCAGTTCTGCCCACAAATCTTCTCCTGGGCATTGAGGTCAGGGCATTGTGATGGCCCTCCAATACCTTGACTTTGTTGTCCTTAAGCCATTTTGTCACAACTTTGGAAGTATGCTTGGGGTCATTGTCCATTTGGAAGACCCATTTGCGACCAAGCTTTAACTTCCTGACTGATGTCTTGAGATGTTGCTTCAATATATCCACGTCATTTTCCTGCCTCATGATGCCATCTATTTTGCTGAATGCACAGTCCCTCCTGCAGCAAAGCACCCTCACAACATGATGCTGCCACCCCCATGCTTCACGGTTGGGCTGGTGTTCTTCAGCTTACAAGCATCCCCCTTTTTCCTCCAAACATAACGATGGTCATTATGGCCAAACAGTTCTATTTTTGTTTCATCAGACCAGAGGACATTTCTCCAAAAAGTATGATCTTTGTCCCCATGTGCAGTTGCAAACCGTAGTCTGGCTTTTTTATGGCGGTTTTGGAGTAGTGGCTTCTTCCTTGCTGAGCGGCCTTTCAGGTTATGTCGATATAGCACTCGTTTTACTGTGGCTAGTGATACTTTTGTACTTGTTTCCTCCGGCATCTTCACAAGGTCCTTTGCTGTTGTTCTGTGATTGATTTGCGTTTTTCGCACCAAAGTACGTTCATTTCTATCAGACAGAATGCGTCTTCTTCCTGAGCGGTATGATGGCTGCGTGGTCCCATGGTGTTTATACTTGCGTACTATTGTTTGTACAGATGAACCAGACTTGTGGAGGTCTACAATACACAGTCAACTTAGTGTATGTAAACTTCTCTGACCCACTGGAATTGTGATACAGTGAACTATAAGTGAAATAATATGTCTGTAAACAATTGTTGGAAAAAATATTTGTGTCATGCACAAAGTAGATGTCCTAACTGACTTGCAAAAACTATAGTTTGTTAACAAGAAATTTGTGGAGTGGTTGAAAAGCGATTCTTAATAACTCCAACCTACTCATTCATGGGTTTTTCTTTATTTTAACTATTTTCTACCTTGTATGAGTAGGTGTGTCCAAACTTTTGACTGGTACTGTATATATTTTATGAATAGGACTAAATCAAACTTTGCTCAATGTGCATTTAAAGTTTAATTTGATTTGAGCTTTAACTTCGATTTTTGGTTGAGATGGAGACGTGAATTCATCATATCAACTATTCATTTGTAGACAAACTGGAATTAAAGTCAGACTTTGTGGCACAGATGAAACTATCCAATCAGAAGATACATCTCCTTCAAATGTTGATATTTGGTTGCGTTGACAACCAAACAATATTCAATATCACTTTTGAAATACAAGAAATAGCCAATTAACTTGTCCTCAGGTTAACAAATGATATGATGGATTCACGTCTACATCTCAACCAAAAATAAAAGTTAAAGAATGGGCATAAGCCAGTTACTCAGATGGAACTATGCAAGCAGTAGATACATAAATACTCATATTTGGCTGCATTGTCAACCAAACACAATTCAACATTACTTTTGTAATACAGTCAAAAGCCTAAAGTTAAGGCTAACTAAATTAACATTCAATCTTAAAATGAGTAACACATCTATAGCCACATTTTGAGGTGACTGTAATTATAAATGTCTTAAGTAATCTTAAATGCATGTTGATAGAATGCATAAATCGTCGCAGGTCTGTGGAGATCTTCACTATTGCTATAATAATCTGTGCAGAATATCGAACTGCATTGATCACTTGCACCATGTACTTTGAATGTAATCTCAACTGCAATCCAGGTCATTTAGTTCTGCTATTATGCTACAGTGATAAGTAACACATTAATCTGTTGTATAAAAAAACTAAATATCTGACATTGTATTCCCATTTGAACTTTACTGTGCTTTTTAGTGGTTGAAAGCACAGTGATAGACATTTGGGTGACAACTAAACAAAAMATCCGACATGGTTTTTTAATTGGAATTTGGTTGTGCATTTAGATGGTTGAATGCATAGTGATGGCTCATTGGAAATGCATTTAGATGGTTGAATGCATAGTGATGGCTCATTGGAAATGCATTTAGATTGGTTGAATGCATAGTGATGGCTGCAATGGAATGCATTTGGATGGTTGAATGAATTAGGGTTGGAAAAATAAAATTTGGGGCCCTTCACCCCAAAATGGGAAAAAATGCCCCCCCCAATTTTTTAAAAAATTTGGGTTTTTTTTTTTTTTTTTTGGGGGAAAAAAATGCATAGTGATGGCTCATTGGACAATGCATTTAGATGGTTGAATGCATAGTGATGGCTCAATGGAAATGCATTTAGATGGTTGAATGCATAGTGATGGCTCATGGAAATGCATTTAGATGGTTGAATGCATAGTGATGGCTTATGGAAATGCATTTAGATGGTTGAATGCATAGTGATGGCTCAATGGAAATGCATTTAGATGGTTGAATGCATAGTGATGGCTCAATGGAAATGCATTTGATGGTTGAATGCATAGTGATGGCTCAATGGAAATGCATTTAGATGGTTGAATGCATAGTGATGGCTCAATGGAAATGCATTTAGATGGTTGAATGCATAGTGATGGCCTCATTGGAAATGCATTTAGATGGTTGAATGATAGTGATGGCTCAATGGAAATGCATTTAGATGGTTGAATGCATAGTGATGGCTCATGGAAATGCATTTAGATGGTTGAATGCATAGTGATGGCTCAATGGAAATGCATTTAGATGGTTGAATGCATAGTGATGGCTCAAATGGAAATGCATTTAGATGGTTGAATGCATAGTGATGGCTCATTGGAAATGCATTTAGATGGTTGATGCATAGTGATGGTCATTGGAAATGCATTTAGATGGTTGAATGCATAGTGATGGCTCATTGGAAATTCAGAAACATTTCGGCTGTCTTTTTAAGTGGGTGAATATGGGTTATAATCTCCCTGCCATCCAGGATCTCTATACCAGGCAGTGTCAGAAGAATGCTCCAGCCACTTAAGTCATGTTCTCTCTGCTACCGCACGGCAAGCGCTACCGATGCACCAAGTCTGGAACCAACARGACCCTGAACAGCTTCTAACCCCAATCCATAAGCACAAGTTTTTTTWWATGTTTTTGACTCATCACATACACTGCTGCTACTGTTTATTATCTATCCTGTTGCCTAGTCACTTTATATGTACATATCTACCTCAATTACCTCGTACCCCAGCACATCGACTCAGTACTGGTGACCCGTGTATATAGCCAAGTTACTCATTGTGTATTTATTATTACTTTTATTATTAAGTGTTTTACTTTACTATTATGTTTCTATATTATTTCTCTCTGCATTGTTGGGAAGGGCTTGTAAGTAAGCATTTCGCTGTTAGTCTACACCTTTTGTTTACGAAGCATGTGATGAATACAATTGGATTTGATTTGATCTCATTGATTAACCTATCAACCAAATATTACCCAATTATCCACGTTGAAATGACATAGTGTGCCCAGTGAGATGTGACAGGCCGATAAAATAATAATGAGTTCCTCATAGAATTCCTAAAGCACAATGACAACCATCTTAGTATGGTACCATCTCCTTGGACAATGCAGCGTATAGCAGAATATAAAGATGAAGGGGCAGTGGCAACAGAAGAAATCCCCTTCCAAAAAAGCATTCCCAAGACAAAAGTTGACCACGGACCAGGGCTCAGAGGTTTTGAACAGTGGGCACGCATCGTCCAGCTGTCCACTAGGACCTCCAGCTGATTCCCGGAACCTAAATCTAGATGTTTGATCTATATGTTTCCTACTATGTTGATCTATACATTTCTTCCTATAAGCCCTCTGGACTCTGACTTGTTAGCCTGGTATTTTCCCTCCTCGTGGGTGTTTGTGATTGAATGAAACACCCCCCATTGCTCTAATGAATGTTTTTCAATTAGACCTGTCAGATGATAATACTATAATGAGATATAGAGGSATATTAGGTCTATGCCTTTWATCGCTGTRTTATTGTTTCAAGACAGGGCGGAGGCAATGGGTCGAATCATCTTTTTGGTGAGTCTGAGTCGATTGCTAATTGTTCTCTAATAATGGCATTTACTCTCACAGTCAGMTGTAGTGATTTACTAATTGTAACTATTTATTCGATTATAAAAGGCCTGCGTTGAAGTACAAGTCCCCACGCAAATTCCGCAATCGATTATCACAAGTGTGAATATATTTGTATGAAAAAGAATTGCTAGTTAAACAAGTGCATATGTGATTTTCATTGGAGTAAAGACAGAAAATACTGGTTCATAAATTGACTGTGGAGACCAGTAGATTTTCAGGGAATGTGAGAATGTCCTTCCCGTATTAGAGTGTCTCTGCTACTTTCCTCTCTCTCTCTCTGCCTTAGTGGAGCTGCTTTACGGAGGTGACAGAGTAATACAGCTGCCTTGATTGGGTTGTTGCATTGTCAGGCCTGTCATCTTCTGCAGAAAGGCACGTCACTGCATGACAGTGTACTTAAATGGTCAGAGTATTCAACCATCATGTCATCTCCTGAAGGATATTTGTCAAGTGGCTCAACATCAGAACAGCTCGACTAGTCTACACTGTTTGACTGGTAAATTAAAAATAGTGACATAAATAATGCATGTTAATATCATCTTAACAGCGACATTTGAAATACGTTTTTAACAAGCAGTTTTATCTGTCCACTTTTACAAAGTAAAAATAAAACAATTGTGGTAAAGACCCATTTTTTCATGACTGTCCTGATAATTAGCAGAAATGACCAGTTATCACAGACATGTAGATATTATGCAAAACTCACATAATTTTCAAATGGCATTGAAATGCTACGTAAATGCTTCAAGACAAAATCTGACCGTTAACTACACTATAATGTCTGAACTCTCATGGCTATGACTTATGATTACTGTGCTTCAAAGTTCCTGAGAAGAGGATGTTTTGAGATTAGTCAGGAGAAAGAAAGGGAAGAAGGAAATGAGGGAATGAGAAAGAGAGCGAGAGAGAGCGAGAGAGAGAGAGAGGGGAAGCTAATAGGTAGGGAAGGGTGTATCTCCTCTCCTCACTTTACCCTTGGTGCCAGTGCTGGGGCAGGACGAGTGACGGGGGACGGGATGCCAGGTGGGTGGGTGTTAGAATGGGGGGGGAAATTGCATGGCCCAGCGGGCAGCCACCCAGCACCACTCACTTTTCCCTGCTCCCCATTCATCAAGCCAGCACAGGCCACTGGCCAAGCACGTCTTCCTATCATTACCCCTCTCACAATGCGATCCATGCCGCTAACCCTGCCTTCATTCTGCAGGATTAATAATATCTCTTTCAACCTTCACACTGTGATAAATAGGCTCCAGGAGAACAAAAGGAAAGAGGGTGAGAGACGGAAAGAGAGAGAAAAGGAACTGGGGAAAAAGTGGGAGAATTTTAGTAAGAGCGAATCAAAGGTGGAAATTCCGACTTGGAATCATCCTTTTGGAATCAGATTGTAGCCTGGGACGTTAACACAAGGGCCATGCTGGACCGACTGGTCCAGCATGTTGGTATAGGGAGGTCTATCTGTGGAAATCATTTACATCTAGTTGGAGCAGTCGTAATTAWCGAAGCAGTTATCAAATTTGTCATCTGATTAATATTCACTATTTGAATTTCATTGCATTTTATTTTGATAGTTTAGGCTTTAACATGCAGCTTGYCTTTGACAAAACAACGAGAACAATCCAATACATTATTAATTCACTTTTCCACCATGTTAGAGGGTATTGTGAGTGTTGTGTTTGCTCAGTTTGCTCTGATATAACTACAGGTAATCACAGCTTCCTGGTTCTCTGTCCCCTCCAACGCTATTAGATAGGATTACCCAATGACTGCTCCTTACAGCAACTCTAACCACAATGGAATGATAATGATTTGTTCCGGCAAAATCAACAGCAGGCTTTAAACAAGGGGCTACCAACCCAACCAAAAGAAAATATGAAATGATTATGCAAATTCCCTGCAGAATCACAACGTATGAGTTTGATGTTTAGCTTTAATTAAAAACTGTCTCTCTGCAGCATGTCTCGATCTGGAGTCTTATGGCGTTAGTATGATTTATTAGGCAAGCTAAACATTATGGGTATATATTTTTTTTTGCTATCTTTGATATTATATTTGACCAATGTTTTTGATTGTTTCTTTAATCCATGACACATCCTTTTATTACATTGGTAAATATATAATACACAATTTAACCATTGCACAACTGTCTTCCTGTTTTGTAACATAAAGTCATCAAATAGAAATTAAATGAAACATAAAACAAAATCTTATTTCTTAAATGTATACCAGTGCTCAAAGATTGCACATTTAATTGTATGCTAGTGCTCCAATTGGTTTGGACCTGTGACCAATGAGGAACCCGAACCACTTTTCATCCGTCTTCTCTCAGAGACCTTCAAGTTGAACCCTGGGCCTCATCCCAATCGCCTGTTGATCTTAATCCTTGTGGATTTATTGATGAGAGATGTCCCATCTTGACAAGTCCTCTCAGGCTCTTTGTGTACAATTAGGGKTTTTTCTCTTCTCTGACACAATGGCTACCTAGGTGAGAAATTAGAAATGGTGTGTCGATGTGTGTGGTGTATGGAAAGGAGGAGGAAGGGAAGGAGGTGGAGGAGGGGGGAGAGGGGGAAGGTGTGGCACGGAACAAAAGGACATCAGCCACTAATGAAAGTTTTTGCTAAAGAGCATCGCAGAGCGCCTTTGGCCTGGCTCGCTCTCAATTCCCTCCATCGCTCCCTTCTCTTCTCGGCTTGATTTAAGAGTTACTCTCCTAGCTGTGACAGTAGGGTATTTCTATCACACAGATTATAACTCAGTGTCATTATTCAACTCCAATAGCTCTGCTGGCCCCAACTGCATTTAGCCCAAACGTAATATCCTTCATGCATACATTATCCATCTTGCTTATTATCCCGAATCATTTCAGAATTAAATTCCAGGCCTCCAATATGGGTACAGTGGAGTCGACTGCCTYATAGTGTAGTCAAAGGTTAACATAGCAATCAAAGTAACCCTTGCRATGTAGCCAGACACTTTAATATTCACAAAGCTGATAATGGGGCGAGGACATCATATTTTCTCCCTTTGCCCTGATTACCCCAAAGGCAACACATGCTGCATAAGGAAAAACTGCCTTGGGAAGAGGAGGGAGAGGAGATATCAGAATATCGTAATAGATAGATATTGGATATGGGGGTCAACGGATGGCCTAAAGGTGACAGAGTGGTATTGATAGGTCTATAATTCCCACTAATTCCACTTGAAAACTGTACCTTATTCCCACTAGCCAACAACCCAGATCTCCCAGGTAATCCAAAGGTGGTGGCGGGAAGGTGAACCATAACATATGACTACTAGCTATCACATGGTTTACTTTGGAATTAAGACAACAGAGCTTTAAAAARATTTGACTTTGCAAAGAGTTGGTGTTGCATGCATGTTACAGGCTGTTATGCATCAATCTATCAGAGGCCCTCATCAGTATTCAGATTGGCACCGTAGGCAAGGGGAACTTTAGGGAGACACGGCCTCATTCATGACCTTTTCAATGCAACATGGACACTTGAACTTACAACAAATCCATCTCATGAATTGGCTTGATGTGTAATTCTGAACTTGTCCACCATAGATGAGATCCCCCCCAAGGACACTGTAATGCATGTAGATTCACTTTGTCGAATTACCAAGTTTTGTTCTGTTTGTGTCAAGGAACTGCGCTAGTAGATGTTTGAATAAAAACAGAACAGGTCGTCTGAAAGTGTTTGTTTTAGTGCATAGCTTTCATTTGGGTTAGTATAGCTTTAGGAAAAAATAGGATGTTTAAATCTGATGAATGAATTATACTTTTTGCGTTATATAAAATGACTAGCTATCTTCAATTTGTAAACAGCATTTTCCAGTCCAGCAATCGAATCATATTTTGTATTTTCTTTTTATTGTAAATGACATAATACAAAACACTGATACACTCTGGATACGACCATTACTACATTAAAACAAAAAACACAACCACACACATGCACAAACACAACCACCACACACACACAACACACACACACACACACACACACACACACACACACACACACACACACACACACACACACACACACACACACACACACACACACACACACACACACACACACACACACACACACACACACACACACACACACACACACACACACACACACACACACACACACACACACACACACGACACACACACCCCCACTCTACCACGTTTCTGCTGTGCTCCAGTGTGTCCCACTGCCGGCTGCTGCTCCGTCATGCGTCTAAACACTGCGCTGCTTAATTACTCACACCATTAGTTTATAGCTTTTATATATTTGTTGCCTATTAGCTCCAGTCACAGTTAAAGTCCATCCAGCGGGTATCTTAATTACTACAATCAGTGAATACACTCAGGGCACCGGCAGGAGCCAGGAAGCTAGATGATAAAAGGCCAACATGCACATGGCTGTGACACCACAATGTTGTGATGCCATAAAGCCATAAAATGGCCAGGGAATATGGTGTGTTTGTTATGATGGGGTGATAATGCTATTAAAATGTTGAGCTGCTGCAGGGACAAAGACACACTTGATTAACTTGACTGTCCTGTAGATCACGGGGGTAATGCTGTAGCTATAAGAAAGCTGGAGGAGGTTGTTCCCATTGGATTTGAATTCTCATGCAATGGCAATAACACTTTTTGAGCAGACCTCTCATTTGAACAACAGGATAGGCTAGCTGCTCTATCGGGTTTGGGTGGGTTGGGGGGGTTTCATAAAACAGATGAATGAGTGATGATGAACATGGAGGAGAGACGTATGGAGCTCGATGGACTGGAAAGACAGGAGTAAAGGTGAGACGGTACAGTAGTCTAGTGCACTGGAAACGCATGGCCCAGGCCTACATGCCTGTTTACTAATTTACAGTGTGCTCATGAAGGCCTATCAGTCTGACCAGACAGCTACAACTTTGAACCAACACATCTAAAGGAAGGAGGGAGAAAGGGGAGTGTATGTTCTCTCTTTCGTAGCGTAAACCTCTATGTGGTTTGTCTATAGCGGAATGACTGCTGCCTGGCCGTGGCCACCCCATGCTGTGACCTCCCTGTACCTGTTTGATGTTATCTGCCGTTGAGGAGCTGCRCTACAGTCTCTTTCCCTCGTTAAGTGGATTGTCCGGCTTCTCTTAGTGTTGATCAGCAGAATGCTAATATGCTACAGTACTCACCACCCACCTCCCACCACAGGCAGAATTAGATTGCCAAGGACGCAGGAGGCAGGAGGAGAGAAGTATTGGGTCACTTAGAGGAAGAGTCATGGACTTAAATACTCTTGCAGGGGGCAATAAACACATATAGAAAGCACATGCGCATACATGCATACACCAAGATGCACTTTAGTAGCCTGTAATATGGCATTCTATGGTCACAATAAATATATTTATCTACAAGCAGAAACTTTCTATGTATCTATCATCATTAATTCAATTTATACTAACAAATGACCAAACCCAATCTCAGGCTTGGATAATACTGGAGGCCCCTTCGGTCTCCACAGAGTTAGACAAAGCTGCTTTTAGTWATGTGTCTTTTATGTTGAACAACCTCCAGAGCTCTCTGAAATGAGATGTTCTGGTCCCCCTTGGTCAGTTCCGAGTGATGATCAAAGACCTCTATGTTGAGAAATGTGTCTGTTTTTTCCTAAGCACACAGCCAAGACAACGCAGGAGTGGCTTTGGACAAGTCTCTAAATGTCCTTGAGTGGCCCAGCCAGAGCCCGGACTTGAACCCGTCTCTGGAGAGACGTGAAAATAGCTGTGCAGCGACGCTTCCCATCCAACCTGACAGAGCTTGAGAGGATCTGCAGAGAAAAATACAGGTGTGCGTAGCTTGAGCGGCATACCCAAGAAGACTCGAGGCTGTAATCGCTGCCAAAGGTGCTTCAACAAAGTACTGAGTAAAGGGTCTGAATACTTGTGTAAATGTAACATTACATTTTTTCTTTAAACCTGTTTTTGCTTTGTCATTATGGGGTATTGTGTGTAGATTGATGAGGGGGATTTTTTTTTCATCAATTAGCCTGTAACGTAACAAAATATGGAAAAAGTCAAGTGGTCTGTAACGACTCTCGTCGTTGGTTGAAGGAGAGGAGGACCAAAACGCAGCGTGGTATGTATCCATATTTATTAGAATACTTTTCTAGACGAACAAAACAATAAACAAAACGAAACCAACGACGCTACAGTCCTAAACAAGTGAACAATGAAAAAACAATGAACGCACGAACAGGAACAATCACCCACAAACAAACAGTGAGAACAGCCTACCTAAATATGGTTCCCAATCAGAGACAACGTAAAACACCTGCCTCTGATTGAGAACCATATCAGGCTAGTTAGACAACCCTAAACCAAACATAGAAACACATAACATAGAATGCCCACCCAGCTCACGTCCTGACCAACTAAACAAAGACTGAACAAAGGAAATAAGGTCAGGAACGTGACATGGTCTGAATACTTTCCGAATGCACTGTAAATATTCACATCCCTTGACTTTTTCCACATTTTGTTGTGTTACAGCCAGAATTTAAAATTGATTCAATTGTGATTTTGTGTCACTGGTCTGCAAAGTGGAATAATATTTTTATACATTTTTACAAATTAATTAAATTAAACATGAAAAGCTGAAATGTCTTGAATCAATAATGTCCAACYCCTTTGTTATGGCAAGCCTAATTAAGTTCAAGAGTAAAAATATGCTTAACAAGTCACATAATAAGTGGTATTCACTCTGTGTRCAATAATAGTGTTTAACATGATTTTTTGATGACTAMCTCATCTCTGTATCCCACACATATAGTTATCTGTGAGGTCCCTCAGTCGAGCAGTGAATTTCAAACACAGAYTCAACGAGGGAGGTTTTCCAATGTCTCGCAAAGAAGGGAACCTATTGGTAGATTGGGGGAAAAAACTATCCCTTTGCGCATGGAGGAGAAATTAATTACACTTTGGATGGGGTATCACTACACCCAGTAACTAGAAAGATACAGGCGTCTTCTTAACTCAGTTGCTGGAGAGGAAGGAAACCGCTCAGGGTTCCACCAATGTGGAATCCCAATGTTGACTTTAAAGAGTTACAGAGTTTAATGGCTGTGATAGGAGAAAACTGAGGATGGATCAACAACATTGTAGTTACTCCACAATACTAACCTAAATTACAGAGTGAAAATAAGGAAGCCTGTACAGAATACAAATATTCCAAAGCATTCATACTGTTTGCAATAAGGCACTAAAGTAAAACTGCAAAAAAAATGGTAAAGAAATTCACTTTATGTCCCGAAAAAAGTGTTATGTTTGGGGGCAAATTCAACACAACACATCACTGAGTACCACTCTTCATGTTATGGGTATGCTTGTCATCGGCAAGGAACAGGGAGTGTTTTAGGATAAAAAGAAAYGGAATAGAGCTAAGCACAGGCAAAATCCTAGAGGAAAACCTGGTTCAGTCTGCTTTCCAATCGACACTGGGAGACACATTTACCTTTCAGCAGGACAATAACCTAGGACAAATATACACTGCAGTTGCTTACCCAGACGACATTGAATGTTCCTGAGTGGCCTAGTTACAGATTTGACTTAAATCGGTTTGAAAATCTATGGCAAGACTTGAAAATGGCTGTGTCATTCTCTCAAACAGCTTCATGAGGTAGTCTCCAGGAATGCATTTCATTTAACCCGTTTGACCCAATAATTTGTGTTGTGACAAGGTAGGATTGGTATAGAGAAGATAGCCTATTTGGTAAAAGACCAAGTCCATATTATGGCAAGAACAGCTCAAATAAGCAAAGAGAAACGACAGTCCATCATTACTTTMAGACATGAAGGTCGACCAATGCGGAAAATTTCAAGAACTTTTAGTTTCTTTAACTGCAGTCGCAAAAACCATAAAACGCTATGATGAAACTGTCTCTCATGAGGACTGCCACAGGAAAAGAAGACCCAGAGTTACCTGCCCAAATAAATGCTTCACAGAGAAACATCTCAACATCAACTGTTCAGAGGAGACTGCATGAATCAGGCCTTCATGGTTCGKATTTCTGCAAAGAAGCCACTACTAAAAKACAATAAGAAGAAAAGACTTGCTTGGGCCAAGAAACACAAGCAATGGACATTAGACCGGTGGAAATCTGTCCTTTGGTCTGATGAGTCCAAATTTGAGATTTTTGGTTCCAACCGCTGTGTCTTTGTGAGACACAGAGTAGGTGAACAGATTATCTCTGCATATGTGGTTCCCACCGTGAAGCATGGAGGAGGAGGTGTGATGGTGTGGGGGTGCTTGCTGGAGACACTGTCAGTGCTTTATTTAGAATTCAAGGCACACTTAACCAGCATGGCTACCACAGTATTCTGCAGCGATACGCCATCCCATCTGGTTTGCGCTTAGTGGGACTATAATTTGTGTAAGGGCTATTTGACCAAGAAGGAGAATGATGGAGTGCTGCATCAGATGACCTGGCCTCCACAATCACCCGACCTCATGCGCAATGCYAAGCGTCGGCTGGAGTGGTGTAATGCTCGCCGCCATTGGACTCTGGAGCAGTGGAAACATTCTCTGGAGTGATGATTCACGCTTCACCATCTGGCAGTCCTACGGACGAATCTGGGTTTGGCGGATGCCAGTAGAACACTACCTGCCCCAATGCATAGTGCCAACTGTAAAGTTTGATGGTGGAGGAATAATGGTCTGGGGCTGTTTTTCATGGTTCGGGCTAGGCCCCTTAGTTCCAGTTTAGGGAAATCTTAACGCTACAGCATACCATGACATTCAAAACAATTCTGTGCTTCCAACTTTGTGGCAGCAGTTTGGGGAAAGCCCTTYCCTGTTTCAGCATGACAATGCCCCCGTGCACACAGGTCCACACAGAAATGGTTTGTCTTATCGGTGTGGAAGAACTTGACTGGCTTGCACAGAGCCCTGACCTCAACCACATCGAACACCTTTGGGAGGAAGTGGAAAGCCAACTGCGAGCCAGGCCTAATCACCCAACATCAGTGCCCGACCTCACTAATTCTCTTGTGACTGAATGGAAGCAAGTTCCCACAGCAATGTTCCAACATCTAGTGGAAAGCCTTCCCAGAAAAGTGGGGACCAACGTTTCCATTGCTCCAGAGTCCAATGGCGGTGAGCTTTACACCACTCCTGCCGAAGCTTGGAATTGCATATAGTGAACTTAGGCTTGTGTGTGGCTGCTCGTCCATGGAAACCTATTTCATGAAGATCCTAACGAACAGTACTTTGCTGACGTTGCTTCCAGAGCCAGTTTGGAACTCAAGAGTTAGTGTAGCAACCGAGGACAGACGATTTTTACGCACTACGCGCTTCAGCGCTCTGCGGTCCTGTTCTGTGAGCTTGTGTGGCCTACCACTTCTCGGCTTAGTCGTTGTTGCTCCTAGATGTTTCCACTTCACAATAACAGCACTTACAGTTGACCAGAGCAGCTCTAGCAGTATAGAAATTTGACGAACCTACTTGTTGAAAAGGTGGCATCCTATGACGGTGCCACATTGGAAGTCACTGAGTTCTTCAGTAAGGCCATTCTACTGCCAATGTCCACATACTTTTGTATATATAGTGTGTGTTTGCCAGCAACTGCCCATCTGAAAGTGATTGGCGGGTCGGTGAGAGGGTCAGGATGCTAAAAGGATGCTGAAGCTTGGACATTTTCCGTCACGTCTTTTAGCGTGGGTGTCCTGACTCCTGACATCCTGGACAGGTGCAAAATCATTGTCTAGCACAGTCACTATTGGCTCAATGACTCAATGACCACTGAGCTCTTTTAGACAGGCACTTGACTGGCCCGCCCACCTGGTTCCTCCCATCCCTAACCCTGCTCATGTCTGCTATCAAACAATGACACATGTGCCATCAGTCACCGGGCTGGGCACTATCTTCTCCAGTCACAATAGGGAGACTCACACAAAAAGTCACCCACACACTGAAAGGGGGGAATAAACAATTAGAACTTAATAGAGGGACCAGACAATGCCTGAAAAGAAAGAGKGAAMTCATTTCAATGCAAATGAGATGGAGCAATGAACATGTATGACAKAAATGTTAGACTAGCGAAATACTGTATGAGCGAGGGATGGAGAGAGAGAGAGAGRGGGGGGGTGAGAAAGAAAGAAAGAACGAAAGAAATAGAGAGAGAGGGAGATTGAGTCATCTCTCTTTTCACTAGGAAGCAGTATCAGAACTACTGGAAAAGCTGCTTTAGTTTTAGGACAGGTACACAGCACAATTCATTCTACAATATGCAATCATTTTACTCAAGCTCATCCCAAATGGCCCGCTAYCTAAAGCGCACAGACATTTATTTTATGAGTTTTAGCAAAATATATGCAAAAAAATAAATTGGTTGAAATTTTGCAATTATGGGCCTCTAAAATAAAATAATTTCTAATTAGCTTCCCAGCTACTATTAGCATAATTTATATATACTAAAAACAGGCTCTGCATTCTAAATGACCATTATGACTGTGCGTAATTAATTAGGGATCATATGAGTGCATTGAAGATTAAGAGGAGGACCAGAAATGCTCAAAAATATCAAGCAACTCAATCCCACATAATGAACATATTTGACCTGTACTGTATCGACTGCCAAGTAGGACTGTTATAAGAATACCATGTCAAGAGAAGAAGACTATTCACTGACAACTCCATGTGTCATCATTTCTCTTCAGGTGATAGTTAATAATGAGCTATCTTAATTAGTGTCCATCATACAGAGCATTAGATGAACCAAGGTCAGAATAATGAACTTGATATTAACAGACTTGAAGTGCAGGAGGTGTATCTATTTGACAGTGAAATGTTGCGTGGCCTATAGTAAAATAAAGTAATGAAAAAACAAGCCCAATTCTCTTCACATCATGAGGATTTTCRTCTAAAACACTGACACAGATTTCTTAACTAACTAACTAAGAGACCACAAATACATGTAGCTTTGAAAACACACAGCTGAAAAGAACAAGCAGAATCTGGCCTAGCCTCCAGTGATAAACAGCATGTAGCCAGCTTTAGGAGCAGGACTAGTGTGTGTCCACAGGGACGAGTATAACGGCTGGGAGGAAGCACCATGATGTATGAGGGGCTGTGGAGGAGATRGAGTAAAAGCTGCTTCATTTCCAACCCTTCACACAGCCACATAGCCTGACTGGCCTGACAGCCTGGCTATGACCAAGGCCCTGAATGTAGGCTGTCGTATATGATGTTTAACTCAACAGATTTCACACATGATACAGTTTGACATTTTACTGTATCTACGTGTTCCTGGTGTTTTTCTGTAGCCAATGTATCAAAATAGAGATTTGCGTATCTCTGTTTTCAWGTCGAGCGACAACAGGAATAGTCATCCAACAAAAAGAAAGTCAAATGAAAACATTTTTAAAAAGAGGGTGAGATTAGAACACATAGAAAAAGAGAAAAGGGCAGATAGAAAGAAATAGAGAGAGGGAGAATAAGGTTTGGGAATGTGTGTGGAGGTGGTACATGATGTTGTTAGAACTTGGCAGCCATGTTGCGTCAGACAAGTGGTCAGTGTGCAGCCAGCAGCCTTAACATTCTACGTACAGACCTGGCCCTCTTTGTAAATGGAAGTGTGCTCCAGTTAATTGGCTGACCCCTGGGGTCAGGCTACTGATGCTCCTTCTGGGACATTAATATTGCATGAACCCTTCAAAGCTGAACTGTCACCCTGTCACCCTGCATGTGCCACCCTCCCACCAGCCAGCCCGGCCCRTGTTCAAACATTCCACCCCTCACAGTTGGAGTCAAAGGGAAGGGAAACTAGAGGAATATGCATTAAAACATATACACACATACTATGCATACATATACAGACACTGAGATGTATGCATGCAGACATTCTTGTGCGCCAAACACACACATACACATATACACACACATACACATGTGCACACACAGATCCTCACATCTCAAAACATATAAAGGAATCCATCTAGAAACTGTCAACTGGACTCCAGAGAAAGCTCTTGATGCCTAGAAAGAGAGCGTCTTAATGCACAAATGAATGTAGTGGATATGGTAAAGCTAAAGCCAAATAGAAAGTCAAATATCTTGGGGGCACCCATCCATTTGAACCATAAAAACACGATTCAGTGCCATTTTGTTTATCTTAGGTGCTGGCTATCCTGGTGTCCATAAATTCCCTCTCTCTATCCTGTTCTGTGAGTGTTTCATGGTTGATGATCTTAGATTTATTTCCAAACATACTGCTGTGAAATGTACTGTCCACTCAGAGCGCCAAGTTGTTTTTCTGGGATTTACTCTCTGTTAAGAAGAGTTATGTACATTCAGCGTTTTATGCCCTGCATCTTGGAAACAAAGCATTTCCCTCATATTTCAAAGGGAGTTTCCAAATCCACTGATCAATCTCAGCCCTGACTCACACATTTGCTCTAGTAGGAAAAGGAGCTGTCTAACCATTGTCAAATTTGATTGAGGTCTTTCTTTTCCAGAAGTGTTTTCGTTTAAACCTTTAGATGGGGAATTCTGTTCATAAAATTCTTTCTATAATAACAGACAAACAAAAAATTACCTAAGCCAAATAATTTACAGACAATTAAGCAATATAACAACAAAGATGTAAATATTGGAAGTACTTTGAGAGTTATTACCACACACACGCACGCACACACTGTTCCCTTTCCTCCTCACATCTGACCTTTGGTATTTTGTGGGGAAAGGGCAGAGCCCACACATTAGGGTCGGACGCCCATGGTGCTGTTTTCTCATGGCCCGGGGGACATGATGCTGCATGATAGAGTAGGGTAGGAGCAGGGCATATGTCTCCTAACAGCAGGTGACAGATACAGGTGTCACTTTCCTCTGTTTACTCCCCCATGTCCAGGGGCTCCTTCAGTGCATTCAGCCCTCTGCACTGAACTGTCTAACCTCAACCCTCTAGCTGTATCTCTATCTTTCCTTCTCTATCTATCGTTGTTTTTCTCTTAGTCTTCTTTCTGTATTTCTCTTCATCTTTCCCCTCTTCTATCTTTTGCTCTTTCTCTGGCCCCTGTCTTTATTGCCATTTATTTATTTATTTTCACTCCTTCTCCCTCCTCCCTCTTTCTCTCTGTCTCCCGCCACCCCTCCCTCCCTACCTCTCTCTCTCTCGGTGGTGGCGATGGCAGGACCCATGCTAATCACTGGTGACACATCATTGAGGGGAGCGGGCTGTTTGCTGTCAGCAGTGTTTTTGGTTCATAATTATTTCACGAGTGTCACGTCAGTGTCAGCCTCTCGGCTAACAGAGAGACAGGCGAGCCCACGGGGGGGGGGGGGGGGGCTGGCAGGGGGAACCGAGCCTGTCACTAAACCTCACTGTTAGCCACTTCCTGCCAAGAACCGCCAGTCCGCCAGCGATGCTAGACGCTCTTTCACTCTGCGCTATGGCAACAACACAGGACCAGTCGTACAGGGTCGAGTGGGGTTGTCCATGGGACACCTTTTCTGATTTATAACCAACAGATGTCGAAAATTACTATGTTGTTGGGGTGGGTGTTGATTAATATTTCATATTTTGTACTTTTGTTAATCCCATGTGTAACTCTGTGTTGTTGTTTTTTGTMGCACTGCTTTGCTTTATCTYGGCCAGGTCGCAGTTGTAAATGAGAACTTGTTCTCAACTGGCCTACCTGGTGAAATAAAGGTCAAATTATTTTTTWWWTTTTTTTAAATACACAGACATATAGGAATCAATGGCGTACCGCAGTTTCACGGAGCCCCCTGCAAGGTCTGAGCAAGCACCACCCCCGCCGCCATCCACTAAAATATATATTATTTTGGGAGGATTTTGGGGGGCGGGTGGGGAATATCTAACTTCCACAATTCTACACATGGGGCAAAGAGAAACATTTTCAGTTTTATAGATAATCTCATGCTATTCAACACATTTTGTTCCATGAGACTGAGAGGAATTGGAGCTTTTCTAACACATTTCCTGCAATTCTTCACATAATGCCATGGGGCAGAGAGAAACATTTGCAGTTTTATAGATAATCTTATGTTATTCTACACATTTTTCAATGAGGCTGAGAGAATTTTGCATTTTTTTCCCTCCAATTTCCTGCTATTCTACACATTTTGCAATGAGGCTCAGAGAAAATGTTTCAGTTTTACAGCTCATTTCCTGTAATTAAATGTGTTTTTTGCCATGCTTGTTACGTGGTCGTATGCTATCCGGGAAGGGGGGCAACCCCCAGGTCGTTGCGGGGGTGTGGTACGCCATTGATAGGAATGCACAAACAAGCACGCACGCAAGCACACACACAATAAATCGTCTTCTGCTAACATGGATATATATTGGAAGGTTATGATGTGTTGTACAGTTATGATGTAGTGTATATTCAAATCTCGAAGGATTAATAAAAAAACTGTATAACACTGAAACATTTGRAAAAAAACAGCTCAGTACGGTGTGTCCCTATCTGGCTGAACAAGCCCATGAAAATATCTCCATGTCCACACAACCCTCGTCTCTCTACACTACAGAATATTTAACCATGGAGATATATCTAACGATTTGTCTATTTAAACAGATAATAAGCTGCCAAAACATAAAGGAGATGAGAGGGAAAATCAATCCCTTTGACTAGACAACTGCAATACTGAGTCTGACCGGTTATCTTCCCAAGTAAGATCACTGAAACCACTGGCAGAGACATTATCCTTTATTCAATAGTAATTGTCAAAACTGCAACACATTTTGCATGGCTCAGGTTTAAAGAAAAATCTCCCTCGGGCTTCTACTATTTTCCAGACTGAAACAGAGCAAAGATCTTCTCCTATATTTGATCTCCTCCAAAGTTCATTACCTATAGAGACGGCTAAATGTCCCTCACCTGTCTAGATCTATTCTAAACAGCCTTCACCATCCATGGCAGAGCCTTTGAATACACTAGAATAGCACGCTTTGTGATGGGAGGTTAAATAGCACGCATTGTGAGAGAACAGAAAAAAATAAAAATTGGTGGTGGTTGGTGACTGGTGAGGGACAAAGCATCAGAAAGTGAATACAGAGGAATGGAGCAACAACAAGGGGCTGGTAACTGGATTTGGTCCTTTTTTTCCTTTGCATTTCTGGTGTCAGAGGCGTCTGCGCTGAGAGGAAGGGAAGCAATCAATGATTTAAACAATAATGCCGCTCTCTGTATTCCCCGTCACACTCCCGCCCGCTCGCTGCTTCGAGGACTGTCACACACTGTCTCCATGTCGACAGCTTATCTTGCGCATGCTGCTACTCCATCTTGTAGCTGTCCGTGGGTGCCCTCGCAGTTTCCGTGTGCTCTTTCTTTCTTTTTCTCTCTCTCTCGCTCTCTCAGAGACTCTGTTACGAGCACCATGCCTTCACTCCTAGTTAATACACTGTATCCTACTCTAACTCCTTCTTCCTCTCTATCTCTCTATTTCAGAAGAACAACAGTGATATACAATTGGCACTGCTGGCTGGCCCCAAGATTTTTCCCTGGATAATTTTTAGATTTTATGAGTCTAAATTCTTTGACAGGGCAGAGCATTGTGGCATATACCCAACCACATGTCCTAAACCAATCAGGAGACACTGAAGAATTAACCCCAACCTCCCAATCATTTCCTACTGCCGTTCCACAGAATTTGGCTCACGCTTAAAGGTATCAGGTTAAATTAAACCAACGTGACAAACAAATTAAATCTGTCACGCCTTGTTTGCATGTACCAGACAGGAATTCAATAGAGGCAGCCATGTTTGTTTGGTGGGACTTCTAATCCCACTTCAACCGTGGCAACTCCAATGAAGTGCAAACGACAGAACGCACAGGAGTTGCAGTGACAAGATGCAGGCCGGTAAAGTTCAAAGGTCATCATAGTCCTCTTGTCTTTACCCTCTGCTTTGTGAAATGAAACTCTGACATCAATGTTTCAATAGTGACCGCGAGCTGGGCATTAGGCTCTAACGGAGGGACGTGAGCTGTCCAGTCCCCACGGTACGCATAGAGCGGTAATCTCAGTGTCATCAGTCAGGACACTGGGACCAAGCTGGGGCATAAAGGTCAAGGGTCAGGGGTCAGGCCCACCTGCAGGGCATGGGCTGGCTTTAACCATCTCCCCACCACCTCCACCACAACCAACCCACCACCAGCTCCTCATCCCCCAGCCCCTACTCTCTCTGTGGGCTGATGGCTGTCAGCGCTGGGGCTCTAGCTGGGCGCAGAGCTCATTAAGCCTGTCGACTGGGACTGGGACTGCTACTGGGCTGGACAGCTGATAAAGAGTGCAGGCAGGGCTCATAGCCGAGGGGCTGTCACCTTGGCAGGCAGCTGTGGTGGTGGCTGCTGGCTGTGTTTGGCTCGCTGTTACATAGTGCTCAGTGGGAATAGTTGGGGACCATGGCACTGGGCCTAGTACACTCAGAGAGGAAGAGAGATAGACATAGTCTCTCTCATACTGACTTAGCTAGCATGCCCCAAAGAAAATATGGAAAAATAAACTTAGTAAAACAAAGACTTTACGATACAGTATTTTAGTTGGTATACCCCTGTCAATCAGAGGAAGGGGTGTACCTTCATAATGCAATGTATCAAAATCAAACTAACTGTCATCACAAATACAACACAAAGATAATTACTACAGATGTAGGATCTTAATTTGAGCCAGTTTGCTACAGCTGGAAAATAAACCTGCAGCAACAGGAAATTTAAACTTTTATGTGGATTATAATTCATGGACATTTTTGTAGGGGTTGATAGATTTTTCGAAAGGGAAAATCAAGTCAGAAATTTCTTCAGTGGAAATTACAAACTCTGTAACCTTTTTAAGCAACAAACACACTACAAGTTTTTTTTTAATTCCAGGAGCACAAGGAACGTTCTCCTGCAACTGGGTGATCAAATTAACACCCTACATCTGCAGCTGTGAAGCAGCTACTGACTGTCTTTAAGTGAGACACAGGCCGTCTGTGTGTCTGTCTGTCATGGCAGTACAGTGGTGGTGTTGTAATGGGCCCCGCCCTGACAGCGCTAGTAGACTATGTAACCGTCTCTCATCAGAACATAGAGAAGACCAATCAGAGAAAGGCAGGTCTCCCTCAGGTCGAGGCCCCGCTGAACGTTCAGGGTCACAGGTCAACTGACAGGAACACAAAGCCATGTCAGTGATGTCACAACACAGCTCAACATGCTGTTATAATGTCATAAATGTGGAATGACTGAAAACAGAGAATCTAGTGAAATGTGTTAATGAACCAATTCAATGATGGAGACTTTTTGGTCATTTAGATATTMTTTCGTTTGACCAAAAATGTAACTAGATGTTTTGGTCAATAAAAGACTACAGGCTAATGAACCCATAATAATGACGATAGTGACTACCACCTTAGGTTGGGAAACTACATAGAGTAAAAACAATGATAAAGGTAAAGAAACCAATTTGGTAACTGTGTCTGACGCCATCAAAATGTAAAGTGAACTCCTACTCCGGCTCAACCCTATGTGCTCTCTCTGTCTTTCCATATTAGCAAACCACCACCTCTTTCCCTGGGTCAAATCATGTTTACTTATTTGACCCTGCAGGTTCCCTCCTTAAAAATACGTGAACAATAAATAAGAATACCTTCCTTCCTCCCTCCTCCTAAACCTCGGTCCACCCAGTGTCCACTCACTCCAGCCCCATCTGCCCGTGTTTGGAGAGAGGGGGGAAATGGAAATCAAACGGCTGTGGAACGGCGAGCCCCCTCGTTGGCCAGGGTGACTAATATCCTGTGTGTCAACATCAAGGCTTCCTCCAAGCAGGGCCCTATCAGGAAGTCCATCTCCCTGAGGCACAATGGTGCTGACCTGATAAGAGACAAGGGCAGAGAAAAAGGCAGAGGTACGCTCTTTGAAAGGGTTCCAAAAGGGTTCTTTGGATGTCCCCATAAAAGAAAATGTTTTGGTTCCAGGTAGAACCCTTTTTGGTTCCAGGTAGAACCAAAAGGGTTCTACTTGTGAGTGAGAAACAGAGGGAAAGGTAGCGATAGAGACTGAGGCAGGGGCAGAGACAGAGAGAGAGGCAGAGACAGGGAGAGAGGCAGAGACAGAGAGAGGTGGAGACAGGGAGAGAGGCAGAGACAGGGAGAGAGGCAGAGACAGAGAGAGAGGCAGAGACAGAGAGAGGAGGTGAGCACAGAAGTAGAGAGAGAGCAGAGACAGAGAGAGAGGCGGAGACAGGGAGAGGAGACAGGATGAGAGAGCAGAGACAGAGAGAGGTGGAGACAGGGAGAGAGGCAGAGACAGAGAGAGGCAGAGACAGAGAGAGAGGGCAGAGACAGAGAGAGGTGAGAACAGGAGAGAGGCAGAGACAGGAGGAGAGCAGAGGACGAGAGAGCAGAGACAGAGAGAGAGGCAGAGACAGAGGAGAGAGGAGACAGAGAAGGTGGAGACAGGGAGAGAGGCAGAGACAGGGGAGAGAGCAGAGACAGAGAGAGAGGCAGAGGACAGAGAGAGGTGGAGACAGGAGAGACAGAGGCAGAGGACAGAGGAGAGAGAGGGCAGAAGACAAGAGAGTGGAGACAGGGAGAGAGGCAGAGACAGAGAGAGAAGGCAGAGACAGAGAGAGAGCCAGAGACAGAGAGGTGGAGAGAGCAGAGCGAGAGAGGGCAGAGACAGGGAGAGAGGCAGAGACAGAGAAGAGGCAGAGACAGGGAGAGAGGCGAGACAGAGAGAGAGGCAGAGACAGGGAGAGAGGCAGAGACAGAGAGAGAGGCAGAGACAGGGAGGGCGGCAGAGACAGAGGCAGAAGGAGAGGCAGAGAGAGAGGCAGAAGGAGAGGCAGAGACTGAAACCGAGGCAGTTAGTGTTAGCGTTATCTTGGCTGGTCATAATCACAGCCCCACTGTCAGAAGGGGGTAATAGGGGCCAATAGAGGCACTCACTTTAAGTGATATCTCCTGTCTGTCTGCCAATGGGCAGAGAGGAGCCTGTGTTTACACATTTTGTCAATGGTGGTCAGGTCCGTCCAGGGACATCCATGGTTAGTGCACAGGACTGCTTTGGGACTGGGCTTGATTAGGGATGTGCTCTGACAGCTTGTTATTATGTGTGGTGGTAGATATTATTTAATTGTCTTGATTTAAGGACTTTGATTTAGGATGAGCAACATACAGAGTGGATATCATATAACCTATAAAGGTTGTGGTCCTTAAGTGCTTTACAGACACCCTCTTGGTTTATATAGTGTTATATCACTGTTACTAGACAAATGTTAGATTGTGTAACTAAAGTCAAGGTGATCTTCAGATATTTAGATTTGGTAAATTTGGTCAATGTGACATTACACATGAATGCCAAATAAGATACAATTGCATCATTAAACAAATGACTTGTGAATAGAAAGAAAATGCTAGCAAGGACAAACCATTCCACAGGACATCCATTCATCTTCTAAGATCAATTTTCCAGAGGGTGACAGATCAGGAATAAAGTGAAAGCGGGGTTAATCTCTGGAAATTATATTGTTATTAATAATAATTTCTCAGATATCTAACGCCTGTGGAAGAGTAACTAAAAAGTTAATTAAAACTGATGGGTAAGTCTGTCTTTTAGAGTAAAACATGTCCTCCATTGATTGCATTTTGTGGTATAATATATTTGTCTCAATGTATTCACTCCAAGTAGTACCGCTGTATGGCGTAATCTACTAAATGTATAATCATTTCTTAATAGCTGTTGTGACAATTAGGTTAGCAATGAAATACATTTTCTAAATGTTTGAGTATATTTTGAGAGCATAGACAGAACCAAACTGCATTTATTTGAAACCTCTCTAACAAGCAATTATTGTTAATTTGCCCTAAAAAAAAAACGGTGAAACGGTTTGTCGACTTGCTCTTACACAATGTGAGAATATTCATGTCTTTGACTTTCCACACTTAGAAGTTAATTATTGTTATTACCATCACGGTTGAAATCACTCGACAAGGACATGTCAAGGCAGATAAAATCCACACACTTTTCATTGCTGAGCAGAAACGAAAAAAAGCAAAGCATAAAATATATTATAATCACCTTCAAAATGCTAATCAAATGTGTCCCATGTCTTTTCCTCATATGGTAATATTCAGTATTTCCCTCAAACAATAATGTTCCTTCCCCCTATACTGTAATAATGTGTTTAAAGGTGGTGTGATCATATTGATTTAGTCATACCACGACATCATTCCCTATATCATAAACAGACCAGGTCTGTTAAAAACATGTCGTGGTGAACAATAGGATTTAGTTGAAAAAATACCCATCTTGACAGGATGTATTATTAGCCTGGGCGAGAGGGAAGGAGGGCTACAGTATATATGCCCTGACTCACACAGAGACAGCATTTCACTTTGAGAGAGACATAAAGAGACATAAAGTGGACATCATATTGAATCATCCTCCCGGTCAGGGGTGTCTCTGTAATGTGTTGGTGACCGATCTTTGTAGCTCACGGTGGTAATTCACCCAGCTCTACAACCAACACAACAACCACCGTGGTGGGAAGATGTCCATGCATCAAAACATCACAGGGTCTACGGCCCAAATAGAACCCTATTCCCTACATAGTGCCTTATTTTTGACCAGAGACCATGCTGAAACATGGACGCTGTTGTAAAGGCTTCACACTACACTCAGAGCACACAAAGCTCTCCGCTGAGAAATGGCTCTTTGATACTTTAGTATTTAGTATTTTATTAGGATCCCCAAAGCAGCAGCTACTCTTCCTGGGGTCCACAAGGTCTGGACCACAGGAGAGACAGGGGAGGATATTTAAGCAATAAGGCCCGAGGAGGTGTGGTATATGGCCAATGTACCATGGCTAAGGGCTGTTCGCCTTCACGACGCAACGCGGAGTGCCTGGATACAGCCCCTAGCCATGGTATATTGGCCATATACCACAAACCCCCGAGATAGCTTATTGCTATTATAAACTGGTTATCAACGTAATGAGAGCAGTAAAAAGTCATTTTTTTCAGACAATCGGCATTCAGGGCTCAACCCACCAAGTTTATAATGTACAATAACCACTTACACAAACCTCTTCAACATTACATGTCTTTATCTTCTAATGTTTAGGGATATTGCTCACTTACGCATGTAAAACATATTAGGACACATGTCAGAGCATGTAGATTTGGATGCCTCCAGGGGGTTGTTTTGTTTAGCAACCTCAAGTGTAGGCTAATACGACAATTTGACAGTGCAATTTAAAACTTCTCTGGCAATTAATGTACAATGATAACACAATGATTCTCTCCACGTTTATATCAATGACCTTCTGTAGTGGCTGCAAGTGTGTGTCTATTTGAGAGAAGAGGTGCAGACAGAGGCTACCGTCAGTCATTAAAGGCATTGTCCTCGTGTCTCCTCTGTAAACACCCCTCCAAAATGGCAGCTGATAATCCAAATCCAATGTGACAGGAGGGGAGAGGGCTGTCTCGGCACATAAAGCTTTCAATTCTGCTTGGTTTATTTACACTTTAACTTTCAAATGTGAGGGCTCAGGGCTGGTCTGGGGCGTGTTGTGGTGGACTGGGCTGGGCTTACAGAGGGGACAACACCTTGTTGTCCGTGGTGCTTTTTTTAGCCAGGGAAACACAGCAGAATCTCCCTACTGGAAGATTCTCACAATGAGCCTTTTACACAAAATATAAATAAATTAAGACATGATATATGGTACATGAAGGAAGTTAATTCCTTAAACAAAGCGTGTTGATTCTGATTTACACCAAGGGCTGTTTCTTTAATAATTTACAGCCGCAGGAATTTATGACCCTATGCTGGGCGTGTTGCTAAATCTGTATTGCCAAATAATGAGATTTTAGCACATGAGCTTATAAATTATCTTCTGATTTGTCTCTGGCTTTTTGTCAGTTGCCTTGTGCTCCCGGTCATGGATGGCATTTGCCTGTGTGCTCCTAATGGCTGAGTTACACTTAGATAGATGAGTCTTGATGCCTTCTGGTTTCGTATGCTGGGGAGCGGGAGGGAGGAGGGAGGGATATTGTCTATGGCTATGAAACATAACATCTGTATCCTGCTAGCAGCTACACCCCAATCTGTGAATAATTGTGACCTTTCCAGATATCACTCTATGTCCAACATCTTGCTTGAGGGAGCAAGCTGGAATCCTTCAGCCACATCCGTTTGCGATATTAAAACAACGAAGAAGTTACTGCGAACGACTAACACTGTTTTGTCTCTCTGACATCACTGCATGCATGATAAAACAGCAGAATATGTCCTGCAATTTTTTTTACCACGATGTGCGACGCTCCTTACCTCTGCTTCATCAACAAAACAATAACAACAGCGGTGGGGCAGACAGTGGCGCTGTTTCCACTACTGAGGAATCCATCTTCAAACGATAATTATACACTGTCTCACAAATAGCCTTAGAATTGACAAAGACGTGATTATTTTTCAGTGTGAGCTGTGAGCTGTATTTCTGTAAATTCATGAGTGTTTGGGTCTAGCATCTGTTTTCAGCTTTGAAACATGTCTGTCTGTATCAATAGAGACTTGAGGAGAAAGAGAGAGAGAGAGAGAGAGAGAGAGAGAGAGAGAACACAAAGTAACAAACAAAATTACAAAAAACAGAGAATGGTGTTAGCCTTTGGAGTCACATGCTGTTTACCCTCGACAATGCCGAGAAGGATGTGTGGGGAAGGAGGAGCGTGGAATAGGAATTTAATGAGTGTTTTGGTGGCAAGTCTATACTCACTACTATTTTTCTCTCACCTTTATCTCTTTCTACTCACCCGGTGTTGCTCGTGTTGTGAATAGGTTTTCCACTTTTTTAGGAGGACCGGCGGCACTGGTACGGAGGAGCTCGCGTCGCGGAGGAGGCTGCGCGGGACGGATCGGGGAGCTGGAGGCATATGCCAGTTGTAGGTGTAGTACGAGAGATGGCGCGAGGAGGGCGGGACGGCCGGGGCTAATCTGGCTCGACGCCACTGGAGAGCAGTTCAGCAGGGTTAAGGGGGCCGGCCGGCGGGGGGTGCCGGCGGGTGGGGTTGGGTGAGCACGGGGCGCGCGCGTGCTCTTGCGCGTAGGCGCACGCGGCGCAGCAGTGACGTGGCGCGGCGGACTGACGAACCGGGCGACCGGAAGGTAGACCTTGGGGTGGCAGGTCGTGAGGGGCGGCGCAGCGTGGGGGCCGGGTGAGTCGCGGGCGGGCTGGAGGGGCGAGGACGTCGAGAAACCGCGCACGAGCGGCGCGCGAGGGCGCACAGCTATGGCTTCAGCGACGCGAGCGGAGGAGCCGACGGACACCGAACAGCCAGCAGCAGCGAGCACCGAACGAGGGGGCGGGGGCCCGGCCCGCGGGCCGGGAGCGCGGGGCGGTTTGTTGCGACTTCGCGGGCTGTTGGCCTTGGCTCGAGGGTTTACTTCACGCACCGTGTGCCTGCACGGCCGCTGCACACACAGCCCCACACACACACAACACACACACACACACACACACACACACACACACACACACACACACCCACAACACAGAGAGAGGAAAGAGTGAGGACAGCCGCACAGCGGACAGTGCAGCATGATCAAAGGCTCTGGGAACTGAGCAGAATCGGGCCTAAAAATGGCTCACCAGCTGATTCTCTGGAGTCTTGGCAGACACTACTTGATACGAGGCTTTCAAATGGAAACTAAAGGCCGGGCCTGGCGTGTGTCATACTCCCAACAGGGGGCCAAGGGTCGTTTTGTGGAGCAATCTTT